>NW_025726082.1:1732500-1990000 GCF_021461395.2 Schistocerca americana | reverse complement strand
GACTAGTAACACAAGTCTCACATAGAGGCAAATGTATTATGAGGCTGTTAGAAGTATAACTAAAATTTTAAATAATTACCCACTTGAAGCTCAAGAATAAACCCAGAGTCTAACAGTTACAGCATACCACTGCGTAATAATCATAGTACTACTTCACATGAGATTATTTGATAGAAATATACAATCTCAGCCATTTTCCTAATGATCATGTCGCGAAAACCACCCATTAGAAGTTATCATTATGCACACCCAGGAATTGGGATATTTAGTTTTAGGTATTTAGCTTTTGCTGTTACCTATTCTTATTGACAGTGGTGGCTTGTGAGTATAGAAGCTGGGTGTCCACAAATTTTTTGATTCTGATATATATGAGAAAGTGAAAATAATAGCTTCTGATGTATAACAGTTACTCCTTAGAATGAGATTTTCACTCTGCAGCGGAGTGTGCGCTGATATGAAACTTCGTGGCAAATTAAAACTCTGTGCTGGACCGAGACTCAAACTCGGGATCTTTGCCTTTCGCGGGCAAGTGCTCTACCAACTGAGCTACCCAAGCACGACTCACGCCCTGTCCTCACAGCTTTACTTCTGCCAGTACCTCGTCTCCTACCTTCCAAACTTTGCAGAAGCTCTCCTGTGAACTTTGCAGAACTAGCACTCCTGAAAGAAAGGATATTGTGGAGACATGGCTTAACCACAGCCTGGGGGATGTTTCCAGAATGAGATTTTCACTCTGCAACGGAGTGTTCGCTGATATGGTAGAGCATTTGCCCGCGAAAGGCAAAGGTCCCGAGTTCAGGCCTCGGTTCGGCACACAGTTTTATCTACCAGGAAGTAACAGTTACTCTTATCAACAAGATTATACACCTACAGCCACTGCCAATAATAATAACAAAGGTAATAATAATAATAATAATAATAATAATAATAACAGGAGCACTCACTACACTAAATATACACACTAGGCAGAGATCAGAACCAACCAACACACGGAAGAAACCCACAAAACCAGCATGGCAACACAGGCTACAGATCAAAATAGAAAAACTGAGAAAAGACATCGGACAGCTAACACAATTTATAAGAAATGAAATCTCGGAAAAAGGTTAGGTAAAATCTCACAACAAGAAGCGACAGAGCAATTAGACGAAAAGAAGCAGAAATTACAAGCATTAGCCAAACGACTCAGAAGATACAAAAAAAGTGAAAATAGAAGGAAACAAAACCAAACATTCAACACAAACCAAAAGAAATTTTACCAGACAATAGATAACACACACATTAAAATAAACAATCCACCAAACATAACAGACATGGAACACTTCTGGAGCAACATATGGTCAAACCCAGTACAACATAACAGGCATGCACGGTGGATACAAGCAGAAACAGACACATACGAGATGATACCACAAATGCCTGAAGTGATAATTTAGCAACATGAAGTCACCCAAGCAATTAATTCTACTCACAATTGGAAAGCCCCTGGAAATGATAAAATAGCAAATTTCTGGTTTAAGAAGTTCACCTCAACACATTCACATCTAACTAAATTATTTAACAGTTACATTGCAGACCCATACACATTCCCTGATACACTTACACACGGAATAACATATCTGAAACCTAAAGATCAAGCAGACACAGCGAACCCAGCTAAATATCGCCCCATAACATGCCTACCAACAATATACAAAATATTAACTTCAGTCATTAAACAGAAATTAATGACACATACAACACAGAACAAAATTATAAATGAAGAAGAAAAAGGCTGTCGCAAAGGAGCACGAGGATGTAAAGAGCAACTGATAATAGATGCAGAGGTGACATATCAAGCTAAAACTAAACAAAGGTCGCTACACTACGCATACATTGATTACCAAAAAGCTTTTGATAGTGTACCCCACTCATGGTTACTACAAATATTGGAAATATACAAAGTAGGTCCTAAATTGATACAGTTCCTAAACATAGTAATGAAAAATTGGAAAACCACACTTAATATCCAAACAAATTCAAATAATATCACATCACAGCCAATACAGATTAAGCGTGGAATATACCAAGGAGACTCATTAAGTCCTTTCTGGTTCTGCCTTGCTCTGAACCCACTATCCAACATGCTAAATAATACAAATTATGGATACAATATTACTGGAACATACCCACACAAAATCACACATTTGCTATACGTGGATGATCTAAAACTACTGGCAGCAACAAATCAACAACTCAACCAATTACTAAAGATAACAGAAGGATTCAGCAATGATATAAGTATGGCTTTTGGAACAGACAAATGTAAGAAAAATAGCATAGTCAAGGGAAAACACACTAAACAAGAAGATTACATATTGGATAACCACAGCGACTGCATAGAAGCGATGGAAAAAACGGATGCCTATAAATATCTAGGATACAGACAAATAATACAAATATTAAAGAAGAACTAAAAGAAAAATATAGACAAAGACTAACAAAAATACTGAAAACAGAATTGACAGCAAGAAACAAGACAAAAGCTATAAATACTTATGTCATACCAATATTGACCTACTCATTTGGAGTAGTGAAATGGAGTAACACAGACCTAGAAGCACTCAATACACTTACACGATCACAATGCCACAAATATAGAATACATCACATACATTCAGCAACAGAAAGATTCACATTAAGCAGAAAGGAAGGAGGAAGGGGATTTATCGACATAAAAACCTACATTATGGACAGGTAGACAATTTAAGAAAACTCTTTCTAGAACGAGCAGAAACTAGCAAAATACACAAGGCAATCACTCATATAAATACATCGGCTACACCACTGCAATTTCATAACCACCTCTACAACCCTTTAGATCACATAACATCAACAGATACGAAGAAAGTAAATTGGAAAAGAAAACACTACATGGCAAGCACCCGTATCATCTAACACAGCCACACATCGATGAAGATGCATCCAACACATAGCTAAGAAAAGTCAATATATACAGTGAGACAGAAGGATTCATTATTGCAATACAGGATCAAACAATAAACACCAGATATTACAGCAAGCATATTATTAAAGATCACAATACCACAACAGATAAATGCAGACTTTGCAGACAACAAATAGAAACAGTAGATCACATCACAAGCGGATGTACAATAATAGCAAATACAGAATACCCCAGAAGACATGACAATGTAGCAAAAATAATACATCAACAGCTTGCATTACAACATAAACTTATAAAACAACACGTTCCCACATACAAGTATGCACCACAAAGTGTACTGGAGAATGATGAATTCAAATTATACTGGAACAGAACCATTATAACAGATAAAACAACGCCACATAACAAACCTGACATCATACTCACCAATAAAAAGAAGAAATTAACACAACTAATCGGAATATCCATACCCTATACAACAAATATACAAAAGAAAACAGGAGAAAAAATTGAAAAATACATCCAACTGGCTGAGGAAGTCAAGGACATGTGGCATCAGGATAAAGTTGACATTATACCAATTATACTATCAACTACAGGAGTCATACCACACAACATCCACTAGTACCCCAATGCAATACAGCTACATCCAAACCTATATGTACAACTACAGAAATCTGTAATTATTGATACATGTTCAATTACCCGAAAGTTCCTAAATGCAATATAACACATACCATACAGTTAAAAGGAAGTGACGCTTGATCAAGGTCCGCGTCACTTTCCATTTTTAACCAGACCTAAGGTCTGAGAAAGGAAAGAAGATAATAATAATAAGATGCGTAACTTACAGAACAAAAGAAAGAATTTTTTTGTGGAATTCTGTTGTTTTGTACATAATTAAGTACAGTTTAGGGCAATAACAAAATAATGCGTATCCTTTTGCAACTGTCCTCTTGGAATTTTTGTATGAGTGGGAGTTTTCATGCTTTTCCAATTTTTGAACAAATATACAAGATTCCTAACAGACGTATGAGTCCAAGAATTCACTTCCAGGCAGAAAATCAGATATCCTAATGCTGCATCCACACAGCAACTTGTGCTAACTATACACTTCCTTGTTAATGTTTGTAGTCACATTTATCTGATTTTGTCAATCTCTCATTCAAAGGATCTGTTCTCAGAGGCCCTACTTCCCTTGCAGCTAACTTTTCCTAGTACTTTACTTTTCTGTTCCCAGAATGAGATTTTCACTCTGCAGCAATTCATGCACTGATATGAAACTTCCTGGCAGATGAAAGCTATGTGCTGGACCAAGACTCGACCTCAGAATTTTTTCTTACATGGGGAAGTGCTCTACTGACTGAGCTACCCAAGCGTGACTCACAACCCATCCTCACAGCCTTACTTTCCTGTTAGCATTTAAAATAGAGTCAATGTAGTTCATGTTTACACAGCACATGAAAGCCAATTCCTGCACAGTAAAGAACCATCCCCAAACACAAAGTGCCTTTTGTGTAAGTGATTAAACTCAAGTAATAATGTCTATCAACATGGTCACTTGACTAGAAATCAAATGAGGCACTGAAATCCATAAGGGCCTAAGGCACACTACCATTGATCCCACATTTAAAGTGAATATCAGAGAAACCAGTGATACAGCTTTTCATGAATTTTCATATATACAGTGTGAGCATTCAGCACAGATAAACTTGACTCACCATAAGGTCAACAGATTGCAGAAGCATGAGCAAATGCTACAATCTCACAATGGACAGTGATGTGCTTTAGGCCATTAATATTCTCAGCAACTCCAATGGATTACTATATGATAAAATTCATAACGTAATGTACTACTACTCATTCAGAAACCCACAAAACAGGTGTACTGTCAGTATAACTCTAACTTAGACTGAGATCCAATCTAATATTACTACCATATATAGTGAGTGAATTAGTGTATCTGACGAATGTGCTATCATCTAGCAAGACTTATGCCGATAAAATGGGGATAAAAGTCTGCCACAGAGTGCTACCAACTGGTGGTACTGATGTAAAGTTGTAGTTGAGTGGCAAGGGCTAGCTGTGCACATTGTGAACTGATCACATTGTTTAGCAAATCCGTAAGTATTTGGCCCGTAAGGCAAGTATGTCATGCAAGCTGTGCATGTGCAAAAGCTCCTTGACATGTGCACAACTGCAGGTGTGCTCACAACCTTGATGCCAAGTTTCACAGAGTCTAGAGGAGCAGCAGCACATTGGATTTAAGCGCTGTATGCTTTAGATTACAGCATCTATGTTATGTTTAACAGCATTCAGAGAAAAATAACCAGTAGAGCCACAAGGAGTCAAACATTATGGTGTTCATGTGCTCTTGTGCTCTTACACAGCAGCTGGCCCTGCTTATTGATAATTTTGTGTTCTGGCTAGTTCATATCTGAATGAAATGTGTTTTTTTATCTTAATAGATTTTCTATCCTTGCACAACAACATGGGCACAGGAAGTTAAACAGTAGTGCCCAGTGATATCTGCAAAACTGTACTGCACAATGGTTAACTATACAGAATATCTTCTATGACAATATTAGAGGCTCTTGCAGTCTGGGATGGACTCAATGTAGGGCCAGGGTGTGGGTGCAGCTAATGTCTATAATGAAGAAATGCCTCTGGTCCAGGCCCTAGAAACTCACAGAATGCAGGCATAATGTTGGTGCTTTATGTGACTGGCTACAGTAATAAGAAGACAACTTACAAAAAAGTTAGCCAATAATGGCTTCTAAAAATTAATTTATCATTGATTGGTTTATTTTGTTATGTTACTTGTATCATAGCCAGAAAGAATCTTATTTGAATTGTCAGTGTAACATGATTGGTGCTTCATATGTGTCGAAAACAGGACAATAACCAAAATCAACCTCAAAGATAAACAAGTAGTAGCTTGGTCCCAGGCAGTGGCTGTCAATTTGCAATACTTATGATGAGGTGTATAATCTATGAGTTGAGACACTATGGAATTATGAGTTATCTGTAGTCTCATTCTCTGCCTGAAAAAGGAATACCACACCTCCAATCCAGACCTGACATCTGTCTGATGCACATTCACAGATGTTATCATCATTCATGAACATAGAATAAGAATTTTTCTGCGTCATATCAAGTAGTGATTATGCCACCACAGAAAGGAAATTATCCCTCAAAATTGAAAACCAGTTTACAAGGAGAACCCCAGTGTTTGGTACTACGTTCCATTCCATTTCTGTTTTATATAAATGATCTACTGCTTAACAATGACTGTAGGTAATAGTTATTTGTAGATGATACTCCCATAATAATTGGAAATAACAGTACTGACAGAGTTGTATAAAGGTAAAATTTCATCATAAAATGAAGAGAGAGAAGAGATCAGTATATAAGTAAACGATGATGTATTTGTTCAATGTGCAAACTCATAACAAAAGAAGCTGTCAGTCTGTTGCAGATAGGGAGTCTCCAGGGAAATATAGAACCTGCAATGAATTACTGAAGTATAGAAGATATCCACTAACTGAACAATTAACCAAGCTGGTTGATAATGTTATAACAGGTAATGAAATTCCAAAAGGATGGAGAACTAGTACTTGAATTCTCTTGTACAAAAAAGAAGATAAGAATGACCCATCCAACTACTGAGGAATAGACCTATCAAGTTCAGTTCTTAAATGCATAACAAAAAATATGAAATAAAATAAGAGGCATTACCACACTTACAGAGGAGTAGAATGGTTTTAGATATGATATGTTACGCACAGGTGCAGTATTCACTCATGAGCATGTAGTGGAGAAGTCCATTGAATACAGTAGAACAGCTTATCTTTGTTTTATTGATTTACAGAAGGATTTTGGTAGGATACAGATGTGGTAAAACTGCTCTACAATTTAATTAAAGCAAATGAAGATATTTCTTTCACGAACCACATCCAGGCAAAAATTGGTTCCAGGTTAACTAGTTGCTTATTAGACAAGGTGACTCTTTCAGTCTGCTACTTTTTAATATAGTCATGGATGAGGTGATAAAGAAGGTTTTGACTGACAGTCATTATGGAATTGTGGGCAAAGAAGTAAAAATAATTTGTTTTGCTGACAATGTAGTTCTGCTGAAAAACAGTGAAGATAACCTGCACAAACTTTTACATACTCTTAAAGTGGCAGCCAAAAACCTAAATATGGTCGTATCCTCTCAAAACACCAAATGTATGACCACATCTCTGGGACAAATTAGATGCAACCTCGAAGTGGCTGGAAAAATTATTCCACAGGTAATAACATTTAAATATATTGGTAATGAACTGGCCAGCAGTGGACATGACGAAAAGGAAGTTAGAGATCAAGTAACAAAAGCAAATAAGGTGGCAGCTATTTTAAATAATACCATATACATCCTGAACAAAAAGACTTTTGGAAACCGTGGAAATGAAAATTCTGTGAAGGATTACAGAAAAGACTGCAAGATAGAAAGATATGTGAAAGAATTAGAAACGGATGTAAAGTATACTCCATTAATGGGTGGGTACATAGGATAAAGCATAGTCAGGATGAATGAACAGAAGATTTCAAATATCATAAGAGATAAATTACCAGTTGGTAAAAGAAATATTGGCCATTCATGTAAAAGGTGGAGTGACAACCTGAGCGTAGACTGAAGGGTGCTGAAGGAAAGACCCTTTAGCCTAGGAAGAAAGAAAGAAGAAGGAAAAGAAGAAAAGTACTGACAAGTTTTTGCAAGCTGTCATAAGTACTACACAAAAATTATATAACAGATGTAATCCAAATGGGTTAAAAATAAAAATGGAAAAAACTCAGCTAATGCAGATCAAACCAAACCAAGCAAAGTTAAATGATGGAGAAATATATCACAAAAACCAGGACTGGCATGAAGCTAGTTGTGTCGAATTTCTAAGAATGCCTTTTGACAAAAATTTATCATGTGCCTTGCTTATACAGCAGTTTGCAAATAAATGGAACAGCCTGGAATTTGCAATAATGATAGCATACAATGCTAATAGCATGAACATACAGCAAGCAGTGTATCACAGCAACTTCTAAACAGTAATAGGGTATAGAAATATATTTTAGGGTAGCTCAAACCATTTGTCTTGAATAATGAAACTTAAATAAAATAAAATAAAAAAATCATTTGTTGTATCCACAATCAGAAGTGAAGAATATCTTGTCACCCACATCTAAATATTTATGCGCATATGTGAAATGATTTAACTTTGTGCATAGTACCATGATTTATTTGTAGCAAATCAATTTCAACATGTTTACACCACGAGGAATCAAAATAATTCTATATCACCCATACATCATTTTAATCTTTATGGTCACATTCTACAGTATATACATTTACACCTATACTCTGCAAACCACCATGAGGTGCATGGCAGAGTGTACATCCCACTGTACTAGTTATTAGGGTTCCTTCCTGTTCCATTGATATTTGGAGGGCAGGAATAACAATTGCTTGAATGCCTCTGTATGTACAGTAATTGTTGTAATCTTATCCTCACAATCACTATGTGAGTAATACATGAGGGATTGCAGTATATTTCTTGAGACATCATTTAAAGCTGGTTGTTGAAACATTGTTAATAGACCTTCTCAGAGTAATTTACATCTTTCTTCAAGGGTCTCCAAATTCAGTTCCCTCAATATTTCTGTGACACTCTCCCATGGATTAAACAAAGCTGTGACTATCTGCTCTTCTCTGTATACATTCAGTTTCCCCTGTTAGTCCTATTTGGTACAGGTGCCACACACTTGATCAGTAGTCTAGAAATGGTGACTTGAGTGATTTGTAAACAACCTCCTTTGTAGACTGACCGCACTTCTCCAGTATGCTACCAATAAACCAAAGTTTACCACATGCTTTACCCATGACTGAGCCCATGTGATCATTCCATTTCATATCCCTAAAAAGCGTTACAGCCAGGTATTTGTATGAGTTTGCCAATTCCAACAGAGACTAACTGATATTATAGTTGTAGGATACTATGCTTATTTGTTTTGTGAAGTGCCCAGTTTTACATTTCTGAACAATTAAACCAAGCTGCAAATTTTGTACTGCTTTGAAATCTTAACAAGATCTGACTGAGTATTTATGCAGATTCTTTCTGATAGTACTTCCTTATATATATTTCTGCATCATCTGCAAAAAGGCTGATGTTATTATTAATATTGTCTGCAAGGTCATTAATATACAACATTAACAGCAAGGGTCCCAACATGCTTCCCCGGGTCACATCTGAAGTTACTTGTTCATCTGATGAAGACTCTTCATCAAAGATAACACGTTGTGTCCTCCCTACCAAAAAGTTCTCAATCCAGTCACAAATTTCACTTGATATCCCATATGATCATATTTTTAACAATAGGCATAGGTATGGTACTTAGTCAAATACTTTTCAGATATCAAGAAATACTACATCTACCTGATTGCCTTGATCCAAAGCTTTCAGTATGTCATGTGAGAAAAGTGCAAATTGGGTTTCACATGATCGATGTGTATGGAATCCATGCTGGGTGGCATTGGGCATGTGCTTCTGTTCAAATTACCTTGTTATGTTGGAGGTCAGAATATGTTCAGTGATTCTACAACAAATCAATGTCAAAGATATTGGATAACAGTTTTGTGGATCACTTCTACTACCACTCTTGCACACAGGTGTGACTTGTGCTTTTTTTTCCAATAATTTGCCATGGTTTTGATAGTGTACCCCACTCATGGTTACTACAAATATTGGAAATATACAAAGTAGGTCCTAAATTGATACAGTTCCTAAACATAGTAATGAAAAATTGGAAAACCACACTTAATATCCAAACAAATTCAAATAATATCACATCACAGCCAATACAGATTAAGCGTGGAGTATACCAAGGAGACTCATTAAGTCCTTTCTGGTTCTGCCTTGCTCTGAACCCACTATCCAACACTATTCAAGAAATCTATGATAGTTTATAGTTAGAAGAGGGGCTAATAAATTTAGTATAGAATCTGAATGGATGCCATCAGACCCTGGAGCTTTGTTCAGTTTAACAATTTCAGCTGTTTCTCAACAACAGTGACATTAATACTTGTTGCATTCAGCTTGTCAGTGACACAAAGATTAAATTGGGGCAATTATGTTGCATTTTACATTATAAAAGAACATTTGAAAATCAAATTAAGCATTTTAGCTTTTGCCTTGCTACTTTCAGTTTCAGTTCCTGTCTCATTTTCAAGGGAGTGGACAGTAACTTAGGTGCCACTAACAGCCTTTACATACAACTAGAATTTCTTTGGGTTCTGTGAAAGATCATTTCACAATATTCTGCTTTGGTAATCATTGAAGGCATCATGCTTTGCTCTCCTGATGGCAAAACTTGTTTCATTCAGCATATCTGTATCTTTAGCCCTACACTCTGTTTTACACCTATAATGCAGTAATCTCTGTTTCTTTACAAGTTTGCTTACAGCGACAGTAGACCAGGTAGGTTCCCTTGCATTATGAACTGCTCTATTGAGCACATATCTATCCAGTGCATGGTCAACTATTCTTTTAAATGTGCATCACAGTTACTCTACATGCTCCTGCCCTGTGTTGAAGGTTTCAAGTTCCTCATTGAGATATGACACTACTAATTGTTTTATCTAGTTTACTGAACATATATATCATTCTGCTTGTTTTAGTTAGACTTTGTACTCTGGTAATCATTGTTGCCACAACTGTGTTATGGTCACTAATACCAGTTTTAACGCGGACTTCCTCAAAAATGTCAGGTCTATTTGTAGCCACTAGAGCCATTACATTTCTAGGGGTACGACAATTTATTCCAACATAAGAGGAACATAATTGCTCAAAGCTGATTTAGAATTGATGAAGAAACTTAAATAAGGAACTGGTACATAAATATTATTATTCAATTGAACAGTTCATGTAGGACAATCTTACAATTTGAGTGAGAGGGAACACATACTTCTGATTAAAGTCTGTTCTTTACTGTGTATGAATTGTGTATAAAGTACATTACATTGTTTCAATTATATATTTAAAAAAAGCAGAGGGCATGGTCTGGCCTCGACCGTTTCACAGCTGTTTTTGAGGTTGGGGTGGATTGTTGGTGAATTGTTCCCTCTGCTGGTTGTACAAGGGGCCCCCATTTCCCTTCTTCTTCAGGCAGTTTTTATTCATGTGCCCTATGATTCCCCACTGAGAGCAGTAAGGTGCACAGCACCGCGTGGCAGTGTGGGCTGCCTTTCAACAGCATTAGCATGCCTGCTTGTATTTAAAAATTGGATGTGGCTGTTGGGTCTGGGTGTGCCGAACTGACAATGAAATGTGCTACCTCCTCCTGCATCATCGCAAGTCGTGTGGTATCATGCAATGATGCAGGTGATGCTATTTTGACCTCCTCTCTCAAATATGGGTCGATTTCACATATAAATACATCAATCAAGCGGGCTTCCGCTTCATTGATTAATATCTCGTTACGTGCGGGATCCAAACCCAGCGTGTAAGTGCGGCAAGCCACAGAACAAATTCGGTCAGCAAATACTTCTATGTCCTCCCCTTACTTCTGGCGAAGGGTGGATAACTTGTTCCTGTAATAGCAGGTGTCACATCTGTCCAAATACCTTTCTTTCAACCCAGCTTCTAATATGGTGAAAGAGGTGGTGTCCCTAAGGGTGTGCACCGATTCAATATAGGTATTGGTGTCACCTGACAATTTAAGGTGCAGTACACTCAACAGGAAATCATCTGGCCAAGGGCAAGCGCAGCCTACATCTCAGACAGTTTGCAGAAACGAGTGTATTTGTTCATTGGGTTTCCCAGAAAATGTCGGGATAAAGTTGACTGCAGGGAAACTGTCAGTCAAGGTTACAATGCACGGTTGGGGTACTATGCTACTGGAGGTGCTTGTAGCTGTCATTTGCAGCACAGCAGGGTGAGTTTCTGGCACACTTAAAGTGTCAGACTGGGTTTGAGCCCATTTTTGGCATTCTTTTGTTAATTCTATCTTCTGTAATACTAATTTATTGATTTCTGCTTGGAGACCAGCTACTGGGTCTGGTTTTTCCGTAGGTAAGGAGTTGTCTTCGCCAGTGGCAGTACTTCTGGTTTGAGGCAAGGCTACAATGGTAGGGCACCTAGTGCTCGCTGGAAACTTTACAATTGGAGAACGAAAAGAAAACAAAGGGCCTATATTGGATGGGACGATGCTGTAGCTGACAGCATGGATGTTCAAAAATGGTTCAAATGGCTCTAAGCACTATGGGACTCAACTGCTGTGGTCATCAGTCCCCTAGAACTTAGAACTACTTAAACCTAACTAACCTAAGGACATCACACACACCCATGCCCGAGGCAGGATTCGAACATGCGACCGTAGCAGCAGCGCGGCTCTGGACTGGAGCACCTAGAACTGCACGGCCACCGCGGCCGGCACAGCATGGAGGTGGCGGCGTGGAAAAATAAAGGGACAAACTTACAGAAGTTGCGGCGGTGGTGCGTTGGGTGACAGTGGCAGGAATCGGCAGCGAAGGTGACGATGGCGGTGTCGACAGCCGGACGCCATATCTCAGTTAACCAGCTGGACCATGTGACCAGAACTGGCGGCGAGGTGCGTTGCCACGTGGCCTGGGATTTGCTGTGGCAGCTGCATGGAAAAGGGCGCCGATACGGCGGAATGCTGTGTGGCAAACCACAAATGCGTGCGCTTGTTATCGCGTGGTGCATCTGGCGCGTTAAGTGTAAAGTATTGCTGGCAGCTGTATTAGGTACAGCTGCTTAAACTTCAAATGTGACAGGCTTAATAGTGAGCTATCCCACTCCTGACATCAGATGTTAATGTGTCAGGATTGGACAGGGGGGGAAAGCAGTAGGCACCCGTTGAGGTGAAAAATGAAACATAGTTTTTATTGTATGAATGTTTACTGTCATAAAAAGAAAAGGCAGGCATAGACAAGCCGCTGAGACTGAACGGGCAGCTGCCCAAAAGAGCAGAAGACAACGTCGGGTCGGGTCAGAAGCTGCCAGCAGAGGAGAGCAAACAGCCTGTCTGCTCCCAGCAACTGGACACGGTTCCACCCCCACTTGACCGCCTGCAAGCCTCCCTAATGGTCGGCCAGATCGTAACATGTGCAGTTCGATAGCGTTACCTCATCAGCAACACGTGAATTTAGCTGCTGATGGTTCAACATGTGAGTTTCAGAGTGGTTCTATCCAGTTCAGGGCAATGTGACTGAGACGCTGCAACTGGCCGCCAGGCAGAAGTCACTGACGAACATCAAGTGAAAAATAAAAATAAAATTTTATACTAATAAATCCATTCAGTAATGGCCCTCACTGTACCAAGTGTTAAGTATGTCTTCAACAAAATACTGCTTAATAATTTTTGGAATTGTGGAGGATTGATGTTTGGTGAAAATTAGGAACTTCAGACAGTTAAGTATTACATCATAGTTATTCGACTGCTCTAAGGGTTATAACTATTTCTTTTAATATCTTGATAATAGCTACGGGTGGACTTTTTTAGTGTGGTCACTAGACAGTCACCCACTACAGTTAACAGCCAGTCAGATCAGGTGAAAAAATTAACTTCTTGTTGTAATTTTCAGAGAATGTCAGAACAGTGTTGCTCTCTCAGAGCACTTCCATGGTCATGGCACAAATGCATAAATGTTTTCAATAATCGTACACAACTCTGAACAAAATGTACATAATCATAATTGCCAGGATTTTCTTGTGGCCTTCTTTATCTTTTCTCTCTCCACCGCATCCCATATTACTCCTCTGCTCTTGAGATTTTCATTAATCTGGTCTTCCCATCTCTTCCTACGCCCTACAATCGGTCTTTTTCCTGATACCTACATCCCCAAATACTGACATGGAATTTTGAGTTAGGTGCATCCGCTTCAAATGACGTAACCACTTCAATCTCACAGTGCTCATTATATTCTCCATTGTCAAGGTCACCTGCATATCTCTCATTCCTGACTCTTTCTCTCCTGGTTTTTGTAGGGCTGACTTAAGGAACTTCAGTTCACATGCTTTTATCTGACACCCTTTTCACTTATTTATGACACAGGTCTGCAGACAATACACCATGACTGGAAGGAGATAGTTTTTATAAGTGGTGTGTTTAGCTCTTAATGGGCTCTGTTGACCAAGATTAGGTTTTTTACATGGCAGAATAAGCTGGATCCTTTCACTACTTTATATAAACCTTCTAGTTTGACCCCTTCATCACTTGATATGACACTACACTGATAATTGAAATTTTTCACACATTTAACTTTCTATCCTTTCAGTATGATTTAAGAAGGTGTAGGTGTTCTCCTCTTCTTCATTGCCACTGTCATGTTATTTGTTACAATCAACTTAGATTCTTTAAATTCTTAGTCTAGTAATCTCCTATCCTCAGAAGCTCCATTTTTGTCCCTCTCCTCCATGTTTTTCTTTGCGGTATTGCATTCTTTAATGTCCATTAGTCTATTTTTCCATCAACTTTGTTTCTTTCTAATTTAGTTTACCTTCTGTTTTGTCAAATATTTGTGTAGCAGTACTGACTACTGGTAGTCAAAACAGTGACCACTTTAATGTGAGACATGCACATTGTTTTAGATGTATTCCTTGTTGCCATGGCTTACAGCTAAATTTGCATTGTTCACTGTGGCAGCTGGTGATCATGTGCTAATGTGCTTCCACATATTGTAAATGTCACACTTGAATTGTGCCATTTCTCTTCAAATGTGAGATGGAAATCACATTAAAAGTATGCCATTTCTCTTCAAATGCAAGCTGTAAATCACCCTGAAAGCATCCCATTTCTCTTTGAATGCACAGTGGTATGGAAATAAAATGGATGAAAAAAGTTTTATAGCACACTGTCCACAGTAACTAAAAACCAGTGTTGATCGTTGAAGTGATGGTCAGACTTGCTATGATCAGTTCAGAGAAGGGAGGCAGCTGTGATTTGGCATCATCCCTTCTGCCATTATCACTGTGGTCAAGAAAACCAACTGGTAATTCATCAGTTTAGATTCAGTTCATGCAGCTACCATAATTTTTTCCTTTCTTTTTCTACACAATGTTGATCTATTAACTATAAAGTCTGAATGTCTTGACACAGTTCAGTTTATATACATAAAATGAATGTACTCAGTTTTGTTACTATTACTGTACTTGTATCTAAGTCAGAAGGTTATAGGTGGTTCTGTAAAATGTGAGTACATGTGGAAATTGGGTATGAAAGTGTTTTCTGTAAATGATCTGTTAAGGTACTTTTTCAGTATATCTTTGGAGGAGAGTGTGACAGTTAAAAAGTTAGGTGGATCTGCCCCAAATTTAAATCTAAGAACAGGAGGGTGTGAGATAGGGCTCATCAATTTGGCTCAAGCTAAGTGTGTAGGGGCCGGTAGATATGCCCTTCTAGTTCCTAGAAATTTTCACATGACTGGACCATACAAAAAGATAAAATTCTCTATAAAGATTTAGGCTTAGAATATGAGAGATGGTAAGGCACACTGACTGGCAATTTGTTGGCTTGGGTTCGATTCCTGCTGCCACACTATTTTTTTATATTTTTTTATTCTATGAATGATAAACAGTTAATTATAAAATTTAAAAAGTTCAATTTATACACCTAAAACTAATACCTTCAATTTAATATTTATGGAGTAGTCCATTGGTTCTTGGAGGGACATAGACATATTAAACACTTGTCTACACAACATTAATGTGCCACAATTATTGTGGAACATTAATACTATGCATTCAAGTTTTAATATTCAGTTTAGTTATGATTACCACCCTTGTAAGTCAAAAGGCTATAGGTGGTTGTAAAACTGGAGACTGGACCAGGAAATTTAGTGTGAAAATGTGTGAAAAGATTGGGATCTAAGGGTGTGATGTTTGCAATGCACATTTTTGCTATTTGGAACTGTGATGTGTACAACTGGAGTGAAAGAACTAGGACATATTAATGCATAATAAAGAACAAGTCATAAACATATAAACAACATACTTGAGCTTAGTACATTGAAGCTAATATCACAATAATATTAAGTTGCACCTGCCATGATGCCATAGTAAAACACAGTCTTTATATTTTTGTGATATTGTAGCACATTTGTAAAATTTTGCATGAGCTGCCACAGACTTTTGAAGACTTATCAGATGGCAAAAGGTTCCTGTTCACCTATAAAAATGTCCCCCTCATTGAGTAAATAACCTGCATTAAGGAAAAATCTTGGAAAAACATAAAAAAATGAATCATACAAGAAGGAAATAGACCATACGAGATATGACACATCAATTACCACAGCAATTCCATTGATCACATTAGTGTATTGGCTTAATCCAAGGTAATTAAGTAAGTTATAGCAGAGGTGGACACTGTGTAACACACATTAGTGGCAAAGTCATTTCATGAATGCTTGGAGATGTGATAGGTAAAATTTATTCTATCGTGAGCAAGCACTTTGGTTATCCCCATACCTTTGTTGTTATTATTGGCTCTCATGAATATGGTCTGTAACTAAAAATGGAAATCAGTATATGATTTCTGTTTGTTCAGTGCTTCAAAAAGTAGCACAGGCTTGAGCACAACTGAAATGAAGCCACAACATGAAGCTAATAGTTCACCTCATGTGTAAATCACTATACCTCACTGTGCTTCTTAGTTTGACAATGATGTGTTGCCTTTCAGTATCCACTAGCAAATTTAGAAAGTTATAGCTTCCTATTCTTACGTTTCTTTGTAGTGGTAACCCTTTCTCAAGATGTGCAGAAGATCTGTACTCCATGACAGAGCTGTCATTTCTCACAAATAGTGTGATGAAACCAGTATCACTGTATTTTGGAATTTGCTAACAAAGGGAAAAGTAAACCAAACTGTGGAAATCATTCTCCATGTTGATAGTTTCTGTGTACCTTCGTGATCATTGCTTGGAAGAATATACTTTACTATTATTATTTTCAGCACATTGCCTGCAACTTGTACTGTTCAGGGAATAGGGAACCTTTTCTGTAATATCTGGCCACTAGTATGCAACACTCAGTGATCTTTAAAACAGTTACATTGGTGCAATTGTGGGTAAAGCAGTTCATACACTTTGGTTTATTTGTAGTTGACTGGGCAAATGCTATCAGTGTATAAAGGGGATTGCTTACAAATTATAAAGCAGTATTTCATTCTGAAAATAACCTTGTATATATGGTTTCTGAAGCTAAACTGCCACTCTTACAGTAAATGCAAGTTGGCAAGAGGTATGTTCAGCGGCAGCTCTGGCAATGCAAAGATTGTGTAACACTGGTATTGGGAATGTAAATGAGATTTTACATCATTAGTACATCAGTGGGTGTTAAAATGGAATATTTTCAAGTTGGTACACTAACTGCCATTTACATTAGTACACTACATGTCATGTACTCTACCACGTCATGTACCAGGTACCGTTACTTGACACTGATTTGGATAGAAAACTGAACTGCATATCCCCTACAAGTAAAACCAGATGGTTGGCATGTACAAGGAAGGCAAGATTATTTCCTCCCAAATATTTAAATGTTGGATTTAAAATCAACCTTTGCTTGATGATCACACTGTTAATAACTCTTAAAAGCCAGTAGCTTTTGCGCTCACATCTAACCTAGTGGCAATAATTTATGCAGCCATTTTTAAAGGGATGAATTGTTTGATTTAAATTTCTGTAATACAGGAATCATTTATTTAAAATTAGTGAAATTTCAGGAATTGTTACCACAAGACCTTTATTAGATATAAAATGTAAATGATGATTTAAAATGAACTTTCAGTATGACAACATTGAATCTTGGAAACAGGGTCCTGCAGCACAGTATCATCACTTAAGTTTCCAGCAGTTCTGTTACAAGAAGTTCACACATGCTTCTTCCTTTGCCTTTGTCTTCTTATTGAACTTAAATGCACTTAATATTCATTAGTGTCCTAACATTTTCATATACTACTTTTACCAATAGAAAAGGTTTCAGTTTTTGTTTTATCACACCTTACTTACTTCGTGACAAAGATTTTAATGAAGCACCAGCTCAAATATCCGTATGTTTAATTGTTGGAGTGATGTTATCGTAGTTGTTGTCAAAAGTTGGAAAAGGAATACTCTGTTATCAGCAAGACTGCAGGTGGTGAGTATGTGATCAAGACAGTGCCAGTCCCGATGCTAACAACATTTGAGTGCATATTTTGATTCCTAAATTGAGGGATTATTTATTTAGTTAATTATTCATCCATAGATCATGTACAAAATGACATACCATTTTGGAACCACCACCAGCTTGCAGTGTCTTGTTGACAACTTGTTTTTATTTTTTATTTTATTTGGTATGCATATTCCATAGATCCGTACATGCGAGTGATTCGCCTGGATGTGGAACGTGTCAATACAATTGTACAAATACAATTAATGCTACAGAATAGTAATATAATTCAATGATATAGATATTACAAGCTGTCATTAAACTAGTATAGCAATTCGTGTCCATGACTTCGAGGAGTCCATGACACTCGAACCCTACCATCAGCTCTTTCCAAGGGAAAGTGTGATTCATCTGACCAGGATCCAATCAATAAAATCATGAGCCCAGGAGACGCAGTGCAGGTGATGTCATGCTGTTGGCAAAGACACTAGTGTCAGTCATCTGCTGCCATAGCTTATTAACACCAAATGTTTCCCCACTGTCCTAATGGATATTTTCGTCATACATCTCACATTGATTCCTTCAGTTGTCATATATAGCTTTTCATACTAAAAGTAAAAAGCGGTGATATCATGTTGTTGCTTGGGGCAAAGAGGTCAAATGTAGTATGGTTCTAAATTTAATTTGTTTATTCTCATTGTGCTTTTAAGTAGTGAATGCTGCCACGACGGCCAATACTAACATTTACAGTTAAACATTGTTGTACAAGCAAAGGCATCCTAATAGGTCTACCCAAACAACAATCTGAAATGTCAGCCTTTGAAAAATGTCTCGCAATTATTTCTTACTGAATTTTAAATTATTTAGTTTGAGAGGTAAAAAAATACATTTGTTGCTCCCTAAACGAATTAATTATTGCACCTACAATTTGAAGCAATAAATCAGTAACTCAAACATCTTGATATTTACCTGCATTTTGACCTTATTTATCGATGATGCACCATCTTTCCAATATAGGAAATGTATGATTCACCACTTACACATGCTTTCTTAATAGTATTTCCGTTAGATTCTTCACTTCTTAAAAAACCCTTCTTCCTTTTCTTAGAAGAAACTTCAAGCACAATCTCGTTTTCCGCCATTATACAGCTTTATGAATGCTTTGGTGATACTAATGCTCACGTGTGGGAAAGCATAAAAGTACGTAAGTCAGTGATTTAGGGAACTTTCTGCAGTGCAGCTTGTTTTCGTATAGAATTTGTCTTTCTTACAATATCAGTGATGTAGGAACCTTTCTGTTGAGAATATGTGTCTATGTACATGGATACCGAAAATTGTAATATCTCAGTTAACCCCAAAAAGTGACTTCAATTCAATCCAATCTCTTTATTCATATGTTAACAATATACATTGTATGGATGTAGTCAATTACATTATAGTTTCTTATATTTAATTTGTTTCAAAAACTTGGATACTAAATACAAATATTTAAATCAGTATGTATAAATAATATTACTTTTCCATATTCAGATATTCTGGAATGTTATAAAAACTATGTGTTAGTAAAAATTGTTTAAGATCTACCTTGAATTTATGAAATTCTTTAATTTTCTGTATTGTAGAAGGATTTGCACTAAAAAGTATTTTGGGCTGGTAGCTTACACTTTTTTGGTAGAGTGCTGCTTTGTGAGTATCTCTGTGAATATCATCCATGCTCCTTGTTTCATGGTTATGAATCTGATTATTTAATGTTGAAAATCCTGGTGAGTTTTCAGAAAGCATACACATTCATAGATGTACAAGCCTGGAGGAGTCACTATTTTAAATACTTTAAATGTTTCCCTGCATGACACTCTGCAGGAAACTCCTTTCATTATTTTATTTGCCCTTTTTTGAAGTCTGAAAGCTTGTTTTGCCATACCTGTATTTTCCCAGAGGATCACACCATATCCAAGCAAACTGTTCATGTAAGCAAAATAGGCACGCAGCAATGATTCAGTATTGCAACATTCTCAAAGCATTCTTAGCACATAGCAGCATTTACTTAATTTTTTTACTCAAAACTTCTAGATGCTTTTCCCATCTCAAGTGCTCATCCACCCATATACCTAGGAATTTTGTGTATGGAGCTTGTGCAATAACATACTTCCCTAACTAAGATTTTGCTCATATTCTAGCTTTACTTTTAATATTACTGAAATTCATCACTACTGTTTTATCCGTATTTGTGATCAAAGCATTATCGCTAAACCATTTTCCTGTCTCATTTATTGTCCTAGAGAAACTCTGCTGTAGATTGTCCTCAGTGTACCCTTTAAAAAAAATGTTTGTGTCATCAGCAAGTATCAACGTTTCTGCAACTGTCAGATGGTCGGGCAAATCGTTTGTGTACACCAAGAACAACAGAGGGCCTAAGAAACAACTGTGGGGCACTCCATAGCTAGTTTTTTAAAAATCTGAAAGATACTCTTTGCCTTCATGAGATATTTGTACTTTCTGTTGTCTATCAGAGAAATAAGACTTGAACCATTTGAAGGCAAGTCCCCGGACCCCATAAAATTCAAGTTTCATAAGCAATAAGTCATGGCTGATTAGATCAAACACTTCAGATGAATCTAAGAGTATCCCACAGCTTAATTCGTTCTTGTCCAAGGCAATTAGAACCATTTTCGTGAGTTGGAAGACTGCTGTTTCTGTGGATCTGTTCTTTCTAAACCCATTTTGAGCAGCAGTCAGTATTTTATTCTTATTGAGTAAGTCAGCTAGACTTTCATACTGTACTCTTTCAATTCCTTTAGAGAAACCTGACAATAATGACAAGCATTGGCCTATAATTATTTATGTCAGTTGTACTACCCTTCTTGTGAAGTGGCTTTATTATGGAGAGTTTTAGTTTTGATGGGAACACCCCTGTCCTAATGAAGTATTAATAAAATCAGTTAGGCGAGTATCTATACTGATAGAACTATGTTTGATTACCTTGTCTGGAATTCCGTCAATACCACAAGACATTTTATTTTTTAGTTTATTAATAGCATTTGTAACTTCACATTCTGTTACTTGGAACAAAACATTATCTTTTCACAAGTTGGTACTTCTTTGTTTTTGTTGCTGGAATTGCACAGACTTTTAATTAGGTTCGGTGCTATTTTCACATAATGCTCACTGAATATATTGGCTACCCACTATCATTATACCTTTACTTTTAATTTTAGAATTGTGGGGCTTGGTTTTACATTTTCCTATGCTATTGTTTATAATCTTCCAAATCGATTTTGATTTATTGCTTCCATTATTAATGTATGAATCATTGCCTAGCCTTTTTACTGCCTGTAAAACTTTCCTATAGGCCCTTCTGTATTTCCTATAGTATGGTTTTATTGTTCTATTTATTTTAGCATGTTTGCTTAGGATTTTTAATCCCTTGTGTTACCCACATGTTTATCTTCTCACTGACTTCAATTCTTTTTAACTGGAACGGTACATCATAGCAATATTTATAATCAGTGAGAAATCTGTCATACTTTTTGTCTACATCATCAGTTTGTTCTATGGACCACTGCACCCTTTTTAGCATAGTATTAAATACCCTGATATTGTTTGCATTAATAAGTCTTCTTTGTACATATTTTTCAGTGTCTGTGCATTTCTTATTGTTCTCATTCCTTATCATCAATTTAAAGCCATATGCTCAGAAAAGACTGTATCTGTTACTTCAATATTGCACTCACAGCTTTGTTTGTTGGTAAATATCTGATCATGTGTTGTTTCAGACCCATCCCCATATCTGGTTATTTCCTGCACAGTAGGTTGCATGTTGTATGTGTTAAACAGATTTAATAATTGTAGGTACCTTGCTCTTATTAGTTTTGTTAAAATTAATGTTAAAGTCATCAATAACTATTGTGTTTTTTGACCTTCCTCTCAATTCATTCAAAAGATCGTACATTGTTTTTGTAGTGATCCCTCTTCCAAAACCATGAGAGTAGATTTTGATGTGTGTTGACTCGTATTTCTTGACTCTGTGCTCCATCTTGTTCTTCGTCTGCTGCATTTGATACATTGTTTGGTTTATTCAATTTCAAAACAGGCACCATCAAATCTGCTTTGCTGCAAGATTTTTTGTTGTGTTTTTTTTTTCGATGATTTTAATACATCTGTGCTTTTTGTGCCGCAATCCATGTTGTTCTGCGTCGTGTGTTTGGCTTCAGATGTGATTTTGTGAACTTCATTATCTTCAGGTCCATTATAACCGGGTATGTTACATACTTTAGGCCTAATAGTTTTCAGTGGTTAGACACTGGACTCGCATTCGGAAGGACGACGGTTCAATCCCGCGTCCGGGCATACTGATTTAGGTTTTCCGTGATTTCCCTAAATCACTCCAGGCAAATGCCGGGATGGTTCCTCTGAAAGGGCACGGCCGACTTCCTTCCCCATCCGTCCCTAATCCGATGAGACCGATGACCACGCTGTCTGGTCTCCTTCCCCAAACCAACCAACCAACCTAATAGTTTTCAACCTACATTCGTCACAGTTCCAGTTTTTATGATTATCTCCTGTCCATTTAGTGAGGGATCTACTTTTCCACATCGAAAATTAAATACGTTTCCACATTCCGTGCACACAACACCACTTCTCACAGTTTTCTGGCATTTTCGGCAATGTGTATTGCACCTGTCCCCTGTATTTTTACTAATCATATTTCCTGTTACCACATCACTGTACAATGGAGATTCGCACTGTTGTTTAAGTTCATCATTTTTTAGTTTTAACCCACGAATTTCATGTAGTAGGAACGCTATAATATCGTCTTTAGTGCCTTTGCTGTTTGCATTTTCGTGCGTTTCGCCTTTGCAGCAATTCAAACAGTACAAAGTCTTTAGTTTTGAACTTACGTTTACACATTTGTAGCGGTAAACTGTTTCACTTTCTAGACACATTATTCCTTTGTCGGCGCGTACTTTTTTCAGTGGCACATTCAGTTTGTTTCACCTTAGTATACTTCCTAGTCCGGGTGTTGGTTAGTGACGCCTGGATTTTTGCAGCCTGTGGACCATGTCGCCAATTAAAGTTTGTCATACCTGAAAGCCTTTGTAGGTGCAGGTGTCACTCATACTGCAGTAGCTCAGTTCTCTGTTCCGTCAGTCTGATCCCTGCTGGCAACACGGAATGACTCAAAAATGTCATTGTTTGTTGCCGTAATTGACATTTTTCATGGTTCACCAACACACCTAACTATCCAGCATATTGAAAACGTGCTGGAGATGTTCTTCATGTTCTTGTGACGTAAATGAAAAAAATAACTCGTTATTAAGGTACAGAAAGTAGGGAAGCTTCCGCAGAGTAGAATCAGTGAAGTGCTGTCAGTCTGTGCTGTGTTTTTCAAACGAATAGCAAGTTCAAAAATTCGAAGACCCAAATGGGGTTGTTGTAGCAGTCTTTAGAATGTCCTCTAATGCCAGTGGTGTCTTTAATTAAACCTATTGGCAGTCTATAATGCTGAAGGCCACAGCACCTGATAAAGAATGAGAGAAGTCCTGTATGTTCACTATGGTGCACCGATTTGGAATGATTTGAGCATTAAGGGCCCTGTAATCTCCACACATCCGAAATATACTATCTTTTTCTCAACGGAATGAGTGAGGAAAGCTCATGGGCTATTGGAACGTTTTATGATGACCTTTGTTAACAATCCATCTATGACAGCTTTCGCTGTCTGTATCTTAACAGGGGACTGTCGCTGTCCCTTTTAAAAGAAGGGTGGTACATCTGTAGTTTCAGTCCTATGCATTGTATCTCCCTAAATGCTATAGTGGGTAAGGCATTGGGAAGCATTAAATATATGACAAGGAAGCCCACGAGTGTGAGATCGCAAAAGGCCAATGATGCTTACAGCATTCGACACTGCACATACTATCTACCATGCAACCACAATATTGGCTGCTAATCACAACAGGGACCGGAGGAATCGAATGGTGAGCACGGAATGAGGCAGTGGAGTGTAGTTAAACTGCTCAGTCGACAAGTGACTCACAACAGTGCCACAGAACTAATGGCGTTGATACAAGGCAGAGCAATGGCAACGATAACTAAAGCAGACATTGCATTATATCTACAACAATAGCTGCCAAAGTTGAAGTTTCGTCAGAAATGAACCCATGGAGTTCCGCAGAGTCAGAAAGGAGTGGCAGATGAAATATTAGCGTTTCTGCAAGATGAGTGAGTGGGATGTGTGGAGTTGTACATGCTCGACTGTGAAGACAATGTACATGAGGTATATAGTGATAAAGATGCATGCGTAACAAGTGAAAGTGCTGTTGAAACAGTTGTTAAATCATGTAGTTGATCATCCTTGTCAGACAGGAAGCCGCGAATACTGTTTCAGTGAAACATAGTAAGCGACAATCGTTGTCCAAGGAACAGGTACTAAACATAATTGTGTATATGGAAGACCATCTACAGCATACTAAGAGAATCAATACTCCAGAATGAGATTTTCACTCTGCAGCGGAGTGTGCGCTGATATGAAACTTCCTGGCAGATTAAAACTGTGTGCCCGACCGAGACTTCTGTAAAGTTTAGAAGGTAGGAGACGAGATACCGGCAGAAGTAAAGTTGTGAGTGCCGGGCGTGAGTCGTGCTTCGGTAGCTCACATGGTAGAGCACTTGCCCGCGAAAGGCAAAGGTCCCGAGTTTGAGTCTTGGTCGGTCACACAGTTATAATCTGCCAGAAAGTTTCAGAATCAATACTCTACAAATTTTGAATATGTCCGCAGCAACAGGACAGTGTAGTGCATAAAAAAATCTACGCATATTCAGGGGAGGACAAGGTTCGTTTCACGTTTCAAGGATGCTCGATACAGTTTACAGGATGTTCATGATAGTAACCTACTATGTTATGCACATCAAATTGAACAAGGCATAGGTTACAGTGATTTCAAGGAAAACAGTGGATGGTTGCATAACTTCAAACAGTTCTATAGAATTGGAGGAAGTAAGATAACGGAAGTTCAAAGTGTCAACTCTATGGTGCACAGCCAACTGTGGAATCGGCCCGAAAAGTTGTAGCTGAGATAAATAAACTTATCCCATCGTTCAGTAAGGAATTTGTTTTCAACTCCAACCAATCGGTATTTGAAGAGGCAATACATATGAAAGGAACCCTGAAAATTAGAGGCTAGATTGTTACACTGAAGCTCAAAGAAAGCGGTATAGGCATGTGTATTCGAATACAGATATATAAACAGGCAGAATAGGGCGCTGAGGTCGGCACCGCCCATATGAGACAACAAGTGTCTGACGCAGTTGTTGGCTCGGTTACTGCTGCTACAATGGCAGGTTATCTAGATTTAAGTTAGTTTGAACGTGGTGTTATAGTCGGTGCACGAGCGATGAGACACAGCATCTCCGAGGTAGCGATTAAGTAGGGATTTGCCTGTACGATCATTTCACGAGTGCACCGTGATGTCAGGAATCCGGTAAAACATCAAATCTCCGACATATCTGCGGCCGGAAAAAGATCCTGCAAGAACGAGACCATTGACGACTGAAGAGAAACGTTGAACGTGACATAAGTGCAACCCTTCCGCAAACTGTTGCAGATTTCAGTGCTGGGCCATCAACAAGTGTCAGTGTGCGAACCATTCAACGAAACATCACCGACATGGGCTTTCGGAGACGGAGGCCCACTTGTATACCATTGATGACTGCACAACACAAAGTTTTATGCCTCGTCTGGGCCCGTCAGCACCGCTACTGGACTGTTCATGACAGGAAATATGTTGCCTGGTCGGACGAGTCTCGTTTCAAATGGTATCGAGAGGATGGACGCATATGGGTATGGAGGCAACTTTATGAGTGCATGGACCCTGCAGTCAGCTGGGGACTGTTCAAGCCGTTGGATGATCTGTAATGGTGAGGGGCGTGTACAGTTGGAGTGATATGGAACACCTGATACGTCTAGATATGACTCTAATAGGTGACACGTACGTAAGCATCCTGTCTGATCACCTGCATCCATTCATGTCAGTTGTGCATTCCGACGGACTTTGGCAATTCCAGTAGGAAAATGCGACACCCCACACGTCCAGAATTGCTACAGTGTGGCTCCATGAACACTCCTCTTAGTGTAAACACTTTCGCTGGCCACCAAACTCCCCCATTATGATCATCATTGAGCATGTCTGGGATGCCTTGAATTGAGGTCTGAGATCTGCAGTATGAGATAGATCAGAGGTATCAGAGATTGTGCTGATTCCGGAATCCAAGACTACCAGAAAGTATTGGTTGGTACTACTGTTGAGTACATAGAGGTGGCCATTGCGATCAGCTGCTGGATGCAAATTCGTTTGATTCACACGGTTGGAGTTTTGGCATACTTTCATAATCTCACAATCTGTGACGATTAATGGAGATAGCTAGCGGCATTTGGGTGCTCGCATGGAGGAGAGCACGTAGCATAGCAGCCTCAAAGAGCACATGGAATCAGCACCAAGATGTGATCTGTCGGCCACTGTTGGCACCCTGAGTAGTGAGTGGCACTGGTCAGTTTATTGGTATCAGATGATTGAGGTGCATCTCGCTTGCCTAGAAGTATTGACCACTGGTATGAGTGTCGGAAATTTTCGGACACATTCGGTTCTGCTTGGCCACTTCCCAGCGTGGAGAAGACAAGGATGGCTGACACAGCTATGTAGGTGGCGTCTCATCAAGCACTGGATGCAATCGCCCACGCTCGGTAGGTGCCTGCCACATCGAAGCATAATATGGCTGCGAGATACATGACCTGCTGGTAGCTGCTGCATAGCGAGGACGTCCATCTTGTAACACGAAAGCATTTCCTACAATCTGCATTTTAACATCTTGTTGCCTCTTTCACCACCGAGTGCCAGAAAGACGAAGTAGACGCTAAAATTTTGACAGCCTGGTGTACCCGCTGTGTTCCATATATCTCTCTGGGCTGTAAAAGTCGTCTGTCGAATGTACGGAAGGCCACATTCGCAGGGGATCTTGCAAATCTCAGCTTCCAGAGCATCAAATCGTCTTTAACAGAACCGTAGAGTGCTGCCGTCTTAGGTGGAAGACGAAAATCACTTTCACGTAGTGTTTGTTGAGAATCCGCCCTATTTTTGTCTATAGACTTCCAACATATGGAGGAAACCCATGGATTAAAATATTTCTGTGTCTTTTTCTGCACTGCTTATCGCCGCCTTTTGTTTCATTCTTAGCGCCCTATATATTTGCTCTGAAGAAAACCCGTAGGCTTCAGTCCTACAGACTGTTCTCGCCAGCACTGATGTGTGCTCTGTGAGCCAAGGTTCTGAGAATACCCATCAACTGCGTGCAGCTGTGTGCACGTAAATACAAATTTGTATGTGTGTGTTACTGATATATTGCATGTCCCAAAGCGCCTTCACCTTTGTGCCGAACCAAAAGATCCAAATACGCAAAGGATCCCTCTTTTCCAATTGCAACTGCCAATTGGACTTGTCCATGGATGGAATTGAGATAGTTTAAAAATATTTTCTTTTCTTTTTATTTCAATTTATTGGCTTATGGTTCATGGCCATTCAGCTATCTCAATAATGGAAAGACAATACAGCAGCGATTTCGAGGCGATTTTCGTGTCATTTGCGACAAGACGAACGTAAGGACACCACACACACAGTCTGTGAGCAGAGAAACTTTTCTCACCTGCTGAGAATCGAACCTGAGCCCCTTCAGTTAGCAATCTGCTGCACTGACCCTAAAGCTACCACGGCAGACATTCTTATAACTAGGCTGGGGTTTGTAAGAGACCATGCTAATGTGGTCATTCATAAATCACACAGACAACTCGTAGGCCATGAAAGAGAAATGAAACACAGCAGGTACACCTGGCTATTATATCCCAAGAATTCGGTTGCAGCGGACCATTGTATTGATACTGGTCACTCTATGGTGTAAAAAACGACGAAATTTTAAAGTCTATTTAATATTTCTGGGACTTTCTGGTGAAAGAGGCAATATAAATTCGCTAAGCATCGAATTCAGTTAATTGAGATACCGAATTCAGTCTGGATAAGTCATGGAATCCGGTGCTTTCTGCAAGAAACTTTCAAATACGTCTTGACAGTGAAGTTCATAGTGATGTAACGACATTCCAGCGTGGATCGACCACGCAACCACAGATCTAATGCACGCACATTGTTCTTTATTTTCCACTTATCAACGTCCCTGGCGCTTGTGTGTGTGTGGCCACATGCGCGGTGGCGCGTATACCTTGAAGGCACGGTCTGCGAGTTTTTTTTTAAGTGCTGGCGTTGTACACCTTGGGCGCACCGAAGATCGATCGCGTGCAGCTCGCTCTCTACGTAGATGACACGGCGCCCTGCGGCATAAGTTTCAACGCCCCTGTCCCGTCCCCTGGCATCCTACGGCACAGTCTCGGCATCAACATCGACCACAGTCTTACGTGGTGCCCACACGTCCAGGACCAGTCTCAGCAAACTCTTCCCCTTACTCAGTCCGGATTTCAGACTTCCGCCACGGCTTGGCGTTACCATAGGCAAGATGTTGCTCCGCCGTGCCGTCGTTGAGCAGTCGCAGGCGACATGCGAATGACGAAGCTTCAGCCCATGCAGAATCGCGTCCTTCGGGTGATTCTGCATCTGCCCTATGATTTTCCAGTCGCACCACTACGTGATATGGCAGAAGTTCGTCACTTTCGCTACTGATTTAAGGTGACCGCCAGCACTTTCTACGAACGTACTTGACGGTACAGCAACAGCAAGGTAGCTGGGGCGCAAATTGCCGCGCAGCGTCACCACAAGATGGGCCCAGCTGTTCGCTATGTAGGTAGCTGCGAATGAATGCACAAGGGACGACGTGAAGACAGTACATAATGAAGACGGATGACACTCGACAAGCATGGGAGGCAAAGCATAAATTTGGTGTGAACTCTATCATACATCACAGGGACAAGTGTTCTCCGCTATAATCCGCGAGCTGGAGCGTCAGTTTTTCGGCACACTCTGAAGATGGCTGAACGATATGCAGCCAAAATATTGGAAGACGAACCTGAATTTATGCGGGTGCACACTTGTAGTTTAATGGAGGAGTCATTACGCTACAAAAGCATGAAGATGCTGAGTCTAGGTTAAGCTCTCCTTCTGAACGTGTAGGTGTATATGTTGCAGGTTTGTCCGAATGGATTTGGATTGCCGAGATTCAAATCATAGAAGACTCTGCATTTATACTAGAGGCTAGCATGGAATGATAAAGGGAACAGTTTGCTGTAGTTAAAGTATGTTCTTATGCAGTAATCTTATGCAGTAAATTAAACGAACTTCTAGATGAGATATCTTGTGTACAGTGGAAACTTAGCAGGGTTAATTTAGTCTCATAGGAAAGCGTTGTTGTTATGTATTGCAACTTGTTGATTACTTTGCGAAGAGTGATAACTAGGTTAAGTTAAGTGATATGTTTTTAAGGTAAGAGTCAAGGAGAGCGTGCACTTTTCGTAATTTTGTAGGCTGGACAAGTGAATGTTGTGGACTGTAAATATTTTATGGACTAGCTTCGCCTAGAGACTCAATGGGACAAGGACTCTGACCACTAAGATAATTTCTCTTCCACCCCTCCAAAGCAGTCATTCCATGCCCAAACCACCGTAATAGGAATAATGCAGTACCCACTGCACTACTGTTCAAAGCCAGAATCCACATTTTTCTGAGAACGCATTCAGTCGGCATGTACTCTCCTAGAAGCAGAAATATTATATGGACCTCACAATTTTCGAAGCCCACAAAGTAATCATTAATCCTGTCAAATACAATAATAAAATATTTATACCAGGCTTCCCAGTGAATTAGTAACACTTGTGCAACCTACAGTATAAGTTAACTGAACCACACTGATCAACATTCACTACCTTCTCAAGTTCCTGTCTTATATTTTAAATGAATGAAGGATAGTCTTAAATTGTAGTGATTGTCAGCATGTTAACACAGGAAAAAGACTAGCAAAAATCTCCACACATGTACAATAATCACTATATTTATTAAAAGAAAATTGCCATGTGTAGAAAATACTCGTATTACACTTACACTCTGCAAAAATTTCAGCTTTCCATACAACTTTGCTTGACAAAATGTTGCATGTAATGAGAAGTTTCACTGACCTTGATAATATATGTTCGCCACGAGTTACACACAAGAATATCCATGAATTACTTGTGGTGCACATAAAGATACACTAACCAAAATTCAACTGCGGACAAGTAATCACACATGCCATTAAAGCACTCTGCGGCAAGTATTAGCACTCACAAATGCATATTGTTTGGAACTCTCATATGATGAAATATCAACAAGTCTACAACGTTGTATTTAAAGGAAAGTCAAAAGTATATTAATGTTTACAGTACAAATATTGTTAGTAGCAACAGACTTGTTTCAGCCTATTGTTAAGAGGAGGTCTGTAATGCGTATATTGACAAGATTAAATATGAAATAACTATAGATTACCATTGCAGTTAGGTAAATATCGAAAGAGAGCCAAGGACACTTTCTGGCAGCAGGTCATCAGATAAAGCATCCTGCTTCTGATTGCATTGAACCTGAGTACATAACTAGTATGACCTCAGTGATAGTGCCCTAAACATACACTCCTTCCTGTAAAAAAAATTTTAAACCGTGAATTAACAGTAATATGAACCTACTTCAGTTTTTGAGATATTCGAATACAGGAAGAACTTTCCTAGTGTAATGAGATACATAAGGGCATTTTGAACACATGTTTAAGCAATGTAAAGTTATGATCAGCATATTGTAGCCTACCATCTCATAGAGGAAATGCTTGTAATGGAGTCTGAAATATATGTGTAAGAAGTATTAATCACAGTAGCCACTCTCATTACGTTCAGGATCAGAAGTTCTCAGCAGCTCAGATTTACCTTATAATTGCTGTAATATGCATGTGAATATATATATATATATATATATATATATATATATATATATATATATATATATATATTATCTACTGATGGATCTTATTTGAATCTGAATAATGATTCCACTGAATGCAGAATATATTAAGTGAATTGTGTTCGCATAAACTATGACTTTAAACAAAGAATAAGTGTACACTTGGTAACTGACCATGAAAACATGATAAACTATAAGCGTTATTGCAAATGAAAAATAATTAAAGAGACTTTGAAGTAAACCTTGATTATTAGTCACTAAACGAACACCATTCTTTAGTACCAAGGTTCAATATGGCCTCAGTAGGACCATATGGAATACAGTTCTACAGATCTTCAATAAGCAGAACAAAATGAACCTATATCCATATATAATTCCAAGTCCTTCTAGTAAGAGTAAACAAGTGTGATAGTAATGTGAGCCATGACCTATATTGACAGCAAAGTAATGAAGGACCATGCAATATATTGACAGATTGCAAATACGATACTATCACAGGTAAACCATTTACTGGGAACAAATGACAATTTGTGCCCAATCGGGACTCTAACCAAGATGTCTCACTGAATGCGGTTTGTCGTCTTAACAACTTCGGCTATCTGAGTCTGCTTCATGGACAGACCCATAGTTTCTACTTGTCCCAGTACCTACTACCCTTAGTGCTCTCATAATGATGTGATTCTCCCACTTATTTAGCTTTCTCGTCTGATTACTTCCCGACAGTGTATAGCCGTATTAAATCTTGCACAGTGTTCACAAATTGTGAATACGGAACTATCACAGCTATATAATTTACTGAGAAGAAATGAAAATTTATGCCAGACCGGGACTCGAACCTAGGTTTCCCACTTCATACTAGCAGTCACCTTAAATGCCTATTTTTTGTGTGTGTTCGTAGAGTTTGGTCTACACGGACGTCACAAGACATCCATTCACGTTGATCGTTGATTCCTTTACTCATTTTCTTTTTTTTATACAGAGGGCGAGCAACCCTCTGACCGAACACGCTGAGCTACCGTGCCGGCAAGCTTTGGCTATCCAAGCACATCCATATGTCCGAGTAGACACTGTCTGAAGGAACATTGTATCTGACGTTACAGACGCTATCAAATACAGCCTCTGCACTAATATAATTCATGCCAAATCCAAGGCAGTCAGGCGAGAAAGCTAAATAAGTGTCTCCTGTGAGGGAACAGCATCACTGTGAGAGTACTAGGGTAACAGACACTGGGACATGTGGTAGTCTTGGTCTGCCCATGATGCATGCTTGGGTAGCTGAAGCGGTTAAGATGACCACTCACATAAAGCAGGAAATCCGTATTCGGCATAATTTTTCCTTTGTTCCCAGCAAATTTTATAGTTGTGGTAGTACTGTAGTAACAATTTGTGAATACATTGCACGATTCAATACAGCTATAAATCGTAAGCAAGTTTTGTTCCTTTAGACATGCATGCTTGCCCAAAGGAAGATAGCATCGAACTTTACAGACACTGTCAGATACAGACACTGCATTAATGTACGGGATATAAAGAAAATAACATTATTGACCCTTGACCATGAAACAATGTCCCACGATCGGAGCGGTGGACTTAACCTGGGTCACTGAGAAAGCACATTTAAAGAACTGAAAATCATGTAAATAAAATATAACGCCAAAGTGTTTTAACAGGCAGTATTCTCGTATCTTCCAGTGTGAAAATAATCATCGCGGTAAAATACCTGACACTGGCGTCTGATCTTTACAGACAGAAGCATGAAAGTTGCAAACCCCGTCCACACAACAGCCGATCAACCCCAACGGTCAGTAGAAGAAGAATTATACGCGTACAGTATACTTTGTGTCCGTCCACATGGCCAACCTCTGTTCACCGCAGATTCCACATTGGTCAATAGGATACAACCTCCAAAGTACACTTTAGGTGTATACTTTTTGCTGTGTTGTCAAAGGTGTGACCTCCGTAGGACAAGAAAACATTGCATAGGGAGGCTTTGCACAACACTAGTGACTTATAATTCAAATGGTTCAAATGCTGCCAAGCACTTTGGGAGTTAACATCTGAGGTCATCCGTCCCTAGATTTAGAACTACTTATAACTTTCATATAGACAAATCCCCCCCCCCAAGAACCATGGACCTTGCCGTTGGTGGGGAGGCTTGCGTGCCTCAGCGATACAGATAGCCGTACCGGTGCAACCACAACGGAGGGGTATCTGTTGAGAGGCCAGACAAACGTGTGATTCCTGAAGAGGGGCAGCAGCCTTTTCAGTAGTTGCAGGGGCAACAGTCTAGATGATTGACTGATCTGGCCTTGTAACACTAACCAAAACGGTTTTGCTGTGCTGGTACTGCAAACGGCTGAAAGCAGGGGGAAACTACGGCCATAGTTTTTCCCGAGGGCATGCAGCTTTACTGTATGGTTAAATGATGATGGCGTCCTCTTGGGTAAAATATTCCGGAGGTAAAATAGTCCCCCATTCGGATCTCCGGGCGGGGACTACTCAGGAGGACATCGTTACCAGAAGAAAGAAAGCTGGCGTTCTACGGATCGGAGCGTGGAATGTTAGATCTCTTAATCGGGCAGGTAGGTTAGAAAATTTAAAAAGAGAAATGGATAGGTTAAAGTTAGATATAGTGGGAATTATCGAAGTTCGGTGGCGGGAGGAACAAGACTTCTGGTCAGGTGAATACAGGGTTATAAATACAAAATCAAATAGGGGTAATGCAGGAGTAGGTTAAATAATGAATAAAAAAACAGGAGTGCGGGTAAGCTACTACAACCAGCATAGTGAAAGCATTATTGTGGCCAAGATAGACACGAAGTCCACGCCTACTACAATGGTACAAGTTAATATGCCAACTAGCTCTGCAGATGACGAAGAAATTGAAGAAATGTATGATGAAATGAAAGAAATTATTCAGATAGTGAAGGGACACGAAAATTTAATAGTCATGGGTGACTGGAATTCGGTAGTAGGAAAAGGGAGAGAAGGAAACATAGTAGGTGAATATGGATTGGGGGACAGAAATGAAAGAGGAAGCCGCCTGGTCGAATTTTGCACAGAGTACAACATAATCATAACTAACACTTGGTTTAAGAATCATGAAAGAAGGTTGTATACATGGAAGAACCCTGGAGATAATAAAAGCTATCAGATAGATTATATAATGGTAAGACAGAGATTTAGGAATCAGGTTTTAAATTGTAAGACATTTCCAGGGGCAGATGTGGACTCTGACCACAATCTATTGGTTACGAACAGTAGATTAAAACTGAAGAAACTGCAAAAAGGTGGGAATTTAAGGAGACGGGACCTGGATAAACTGAAAGAATCAGAGGTTGTACAGAATTTCGGGGAGAGCATAAGGAAACAATTGACAGGAATGGTGGAAAGAAATACAGTAGAAGAAGAATGGGTAGCTTTGAGAGATGAAGTAGTGAAGGCAGCAGAGGATCTAGTAGGTAAAAAGACGAGGGCTAGTAGAAATCATTGGGTAACAGAAGAAATATTGAATTTCATTGGTGAAAGGAGAAAATATAAAAATGCAGTAAATGAAGCAGCAAAAAGGAATACAAACGTCTCAAAAATGAGATTGACAGGAAGTGAAAATTACCAAGCAGGGATGGCTAGAGGACAAATGTAAGGATGTAGAGGCTTATCTCACTAGGGGTAAGATAGATACTGTCTACAGGAAAATTAAAGAGACCTTTGGAGAGAAGAGAACCACTTGTATGAATATCAAGAACTCAGATGGCAACCCAGTTCTAAGCAAAGAAGGGAAGGCAGAAAGGTGGATGGAGTATATAGAGGGTTTATACAAGGGCGATGTACTTGAGGACAATATTATGGATATGGAAGAGGATGTAGATGAAGATGAAATGGGAGATATGATACTGCGTGAAGAGTTTGACAGAGCAATGAAAGACCTGAGTCGAAACAAGGCCCCGGGAGTAGACAACATTCCATTAGAACTACTGACGGCCTTGGGAGAGCCAGTCCTGACAAAACTCTACCGTCTGGTGAGCAAGATGTATGAGACAGGCGAAATACCCTCAGACTTCAAGAACAATATAATGATTCCAATCCCAAAGAAAGCACGTGCTGACAGCTGTGAACATTACTGAACAATCAGTTTAATAAGTCACGGATGCAACATACTAACGCGAATTCATTACAGACGTATGGAAAAACTAGTAGAAACCGACCTCAGGGAAGATTAGTTTGGATTCCGTAGAAATATTGGAACACGTGAGGCAATACTTACCCTACGACTTATCTTAGAAGCTAGATTAAGGAAAGGCAAACCTACGTTTCTAGCATTTGTAGACTTAGAGAAAGCTTTTGACAATGTTGACTGGAATACTCTATTTCAAATTCTGAGGGTGGCAGGGGTAATACACCGCAAGCCAAAGGCCATTTACAATTTGTACAGAAACCAGATGGCAGTTATAAGAGTCGAGGGGCATGAAAGGGAAGCAGTGGTTGGGAAGGGAGTGAGACAGTGTTGTAGCCTGTCCCCGATGTTATTCAATCTGTATATTAAGCAAGCAGTGAAGGAAAGAAAAGAAAAATTCGGAGTAGGTATTAAAATCCATGGAGAAGAAATAACAACTTTGAGGTTCCCCGATGACATTGTAATTCTGTCAGAGACAGCAAAGGACTTGGAAGAGCAGTTGAATGGAATGGACAGTGTCATGAAAGGAGGGTATAAGATGAACATCAATAAAAGCAAAACGCAGACAATGGAATGTAGTCGAATTATGTCGGGTGGTGCTGAGGGAATTAGATTAGGAAATGAGACACTTAAAGTAGTAAAGGAGTTTTGCTATCTGGGGAGCAAAATAACTGATGATGGTCGAAGTAGAGAGGATATAAAATGTAGACTGGCAATGGCAAGGAAAGCGTTTCTGAAGAAGAGAAATTTGTTAACATCGAGTATAGATTTAAGTGTCAGGAAGTCGTTTCTGAAAGTATTTGTATCGAGTGTAGCCATGTATGGATGTGAGACATGGACGATAACTAGTTAGGACAAGAAGAGAATAGAAGCTTTCGAAATATGGTGCTACAGAAGAATGCTGAAGATTAGAGGGAGAGATCATATAACTAATGAGGAGGTATTGAATAGGATTGGGGAGAAGAGAAGTTTGTGGCACAACTTGACTAGAAGATGGGATCAGTCGGTAGGACGTGTTCTGAGGCATCAAGGGATCACCAATTTAGTACTGGAGGGCAGCGTGGAGGGTGAAAATCTCAGAGGGAGACCAAGAGGTGAATTCACTAAAGAAATTCAGAAGGATGTACGTTGCAGTATGTACTGGGAGATGAAGAAGCTTGCACAGGAAAGAGCAGCATGGAGAGCTGCATCAAACCAGTCTGAGGACTGAAGACCACAGCAACAACACATAGATAAACGATGTGAAAGATGTTTCCTAACAGGCGGCTTTCAGCTGGAAGCAACCTGATGGATTAAGAAATGAGAGTAATGATGACGATAACAATGATTAGGTGGTCTGACATCATTTCACCTCACTAACTATACGGTGGCTTACAACATGTGGCCAATTTTGGGTCGTATGTAGAGCTAATCATCGGTCACAGATTGTAGGGTAGTGGTTGATGCTTCAGTGACATGGTGGACTTGTATGCGTTTATGGACGACTCACAAGCGAACCACTCAGCAATCGGATTCCCGTAATTTTTTACATTTCTGGTACTGAATTCTGAACTCAAATATTAATCTTCCGAAGCAACTTGATGCACCTCTGTATAAGATTTACGACCGTCTCTAATATGCTAAAGCAAGATAAATTTTCCTCAACAGTCTTTGTGGCTATGTGGCAGAATACTCGCTAGTTACATAAGGGTTTTACGTTCGATTCACAGCTGAAGCAAATTTTCAAACAAAGGTGCATGTTTTACTAGTAGTTCCGTGAAGTTGAAAATATATAAAGATTGGAAAAAAATCAATAGCACTCGAGACTGATAATCGCTGGTTCGAGTCTCGTTTCAGTCATTATCTTTTTTCGTTTTCCTCCCACTCATTTCGAATACCTTCATCATTTAAATAAAGAATTCATCAAATATATGCTAAGGGACAGATATGTAATTGCAATTTGTATGAAATACAGGGTGGTCCATTGATCGTGACCGGGCCAAATATCTCACCAAATAAGCGTCAAACGAAAAAACTACAAAGAAGAACGCTTGTCTAGCTTGAAGGGGGAAACCAGATGGCGCTATGGTTGGCACGCTAGATGGCGCTGCCATAGGTCAAACAGATATCAATTGCGTTTTTTTTTTCAATAGGAACCCCCATTTTTATTACATATTCTTGTAGAACGTAAAGAAATATGAATGTTTTAGTTGGACCACTTTCTTCCTTTTGTGAAAGATGGCGCTGTAATAGTCACAAACATATGGCTCACAATTTTAGACGAACAGTTGGTAACAGGTAGGTTTTTTAAATTAACATACAGAACTTAGTTACGTTTGAACATTTTAGCTTCGATTGTTCCAATGTGGTACATGTACCTTTGTGAACTTATGATTTCTGAGAACACTTGCTGTTACAGCGTGATTACCTGTAAATACCACATTAATGCAATAAATGCTCAAAATGATATCCGTCAACCTCAATGCTTTTGGCAATACGTGTAACGACATTTCTCTCAACAGCAAGTAGTTCGCGTTCCGTAATGTTCGCACATGCATTGACAATGCGCTGACGCATGTTGTCAGGCGTTGTCGGTGGATCACGATAGCAAATATTCTTCAGCTTTCCCCATGTTCGAAGTACATCGCCATTCTGTCATGCAAACATCTTATAGTAACATCTGTAGAACATTACGTAGTAAATCAGCATACATTGGACCATTTAGATTGCCATCGATAAAATGGGGCCAATTATCCTTCCTCCCATAATGCCGCACCATACAGTAACCCGCCAAGGTCGCTGATATTGCACTTGTCGCAGCCATCGTGGATTCTTCGTTGCCGAATAGTGCATATTATGCCGGTTTACATTACCGCTGTTGATGAATGACGCTTCGTCGCTAAATAGAACGCGTGCAAAACTATGTCATCGTCCCGTAATTTCTCTTGTGCCCAGTGGCAGAACTCTACACGACGTTCAAAGTCGTTGCCATGCAATTCCTGGTGCATAGAAATATGGTACGGGTGCAATCGATGTTGACGTAGCATTCTCAACACCGACGATTCTGAGATTCCAGATTCTCGCGCAATTTGTCTGCTACTGATGGGCGGATTAGCCGCGACAGCAGCTAAAACACCTACTTGGGCATCATCATTTGTTGCAGGTCGTGGTTGACGTTTCACATGTGTCTGAATACTCCCTGTTTCCATAAATAACGTAACTATCCCGCGAACGGTCTGGACACTTGGATGATGTCGTCCAGGATACGGAGCAGCATACATAGCACACGCCCGTTAGGCATTTTGATCACAATAGCCATACATCAACACGATTTCGACCTTTTCCGCAATTCGTAAACGGTCCATTTCAACACGGATAATGTATCACGAAGCGAATAACGTCCGCACTGGCGGGATGTTACGTGATGCCACGTACTTATACGTTTGTGACTATTACAGCGACATCTATCACAAAGCGAAAAAAGTGGTCCAACTAAAACATTCATATTTCTTTACATACTACACGAATATGTAATAAAAATGGGGGTTCCTATCCAAAAAAAGCGCAGTTGATATCCGTTTGACCTATGGCAGCGCCATCTAACGGGCCAACCATAGCTCCATCTGGTTTCCATCTTCAAGCTAGACGAGTTTCGTTCTTTGTGGTTTTTTCTAGTTTGGCGCTTATTTGGTGAGATATTTGGCCCGGTGACTATCAATGGACCACCCTGTATACACGTTTTCTTATTTCTAGTTACGTATCACACACAAAAATCCATTTTTCATTGAAAATATAAATTCTTATTCATCGATCTTTTATGAAAGACTTTTCACATTAAAAAACGTTACAAATTAAATTCTTTTTCAGCCGTACGTATTTATGCTGTATGCAGATTTTCACGGAACTTGCACCTTTACTTAAAGTTTTGGAAAGCTAGGAAGTGAACCTACTGCAAACGCGTGATAGGTGAACATTTTACCACACAGCCACACGACCTGTCGAGAAAAGTTGACCTTGCTTTAGTCGATTTTCTCGGGAGTTTTCGAGGGTTACATTGAACTATTGTGAGAGTTTAATATTTGAGTTATGAACTTCAATTGCCATAAATGCAAGAACAATTTAAATATTCGAGTGCATTGTGGTCCTCTTGTCAGTGATATTGCAGTAATGGGATACTACTATTTTCGTTTTGCGGAGTTCACAATTTTCTCTTCCTGAACATGTAACGCAAGTTACCAATCTTTACGTGGCGTAAAAATGTAATCAAGATCTGACTGAACATATCTGCAGTTTCGTCAGTCATTACTTCATAATAAATAACTACATCGTATTTAAAAAATGTGTGGTTACGGCTAACAACGTCATTGGTATACAACATGAACCGCAAGGGTCTCAACAGATTTCCATGGGGCACACTCTGCAGTTACTTATACATCTGCCGATGTCTACCCATCGAAGATGGTGCGTCCCTCTTGCAAAGAAATAATCAATCTAGTCAAAAATTTCTCTCAATACCCTTGCGATCATACTTTCGATAGTAAGAGTCTGCGTGGTACTGACTCAAATGCTTTTTGTAAATCAAAAAATACTGCGTCTAACTGACTTTACTTCATCTACGTGTTTGAGGATGTCATTTTGGTGGTGGACTTGTAGCTACCAAATAGCCTCTTCGAATATTTGATTTGCAAATAAAAAGGAATAAGAAGGCAAATTTTAAGATGAGACATTAATTACAAGCAGCTGCCAGCAGAAAGTCGTATACTCCTAGCTCACTCATTTGTTACATAGTTTAATTCTTATTTTCTTTGCGTGTTTTTGGTACTTGCATTGTTTAATTCATAAATTTCTGGCGTATTATAGTATTTGAGAGTTGTAGCATCGCGTTTTAGTACCTGAATAGTGTAAATTCGCGTAGCCGTCTGTCTTCTGTTTTTGTTTTGAACTGCCAGTGTCGATTGGTCACAGCCAGTGTGCTCCCTGCCGCCGTTGGATAAGCAGCTACCAGCAGAAAGCCGTATACTCCTAGCTCACTTATTTGTCACATAGTTTAATTCTTAATTTCTTTGCGTGTTTTTGGTACTTGCATTGTGTAATTCACAAATTTCGGGCGTATTATAGTATTTGAGAGTTGTAGCACCGCGTTTTAGTACCTGAATAGTGTAAAATCGCGTAGTCTCCTTCCGCCGCCGAGCAGTGTGTCAGCAGTGCGCAAGTAGCAGCATTACTGCATTCACTAGGCAACCTTGAATTTTAATAACCGTTTAAATTTTGTGTCGATTTGTTTGTGCTCTCTGTAGATTAGTTCAGACGTTCTTTGCACAACAGTTTTTAGCATGGTTAAGGACTCCAACTGCTGTGTTCGGATGCAGGCTGAGTTGGCATCCCTTCGCTCCCAGCTTCAGACAGTGTTGGCTTCAGTCACACAGCTTGAGGCTGTTGACAATGGGCATCACTGTGGGGGTCCGGATGGGGGTTTGTCGGGGACGGCCAGCTCGTCCCACGCATCCCCCGATCGGACTACGACTGTGGCTGCCTGGGATACTGCCCACATTGAGGCTGATCCCTCACCTGTGGTAGAGTGGGAGGTCGTCTCGATGTCTGGCAGGGAGCGAAAGACATTCCGGAGGGCTGAACTAGAGGCCTCTCCAGTTTTTCTGACGAACCGGTTTCAGGCTCTGTCTCAGGCTGATACTGATCTTCGGCCGGACATGACTGCTTGTCCTGTTCCAGAGGTTGCCCCTCAGTCTGCAAGATCCGAGTGGCCGCAGAGGGTGGACTTACTGGTAGTTGGGAGCTCCAACGTCAGGCGCGTAATGGGGCCCGTTAGGGATATGGCAGCAAGAGAGGGGAAGAAAACCAATGTGCACTCCGTGTGCATACCGGGGGGAGTCATTCCAGATGTGGAAAGGGTCCTTCCGGATGCCATGAAGGGTACAGGGTGCACCCATCTGCAGGTGGTCGCTCATGTTGGCACCAATGATGTGTGTCGCTATGGATCGGAGGAAATCCTCTCTGGCTTCCGGCGGCTATCTGATTTGGTGAAGACTGCCAGTCTCGCTAGCGGGATGAAAGCAGAGCTCACCATCTGCAGCATCGTCGACAGGACTGACTGCGGACCTTTGGTACAGAGTCGTGTGGAGTGTCTGAATCAGAGGCTGAGACGGTTCTGCGACCGTGTGGGCTGCAGATTCCTCGACTTGCTCCATAGGGTGGTGGGGTTTCGGGTTCCACTGGATAGGTCAGGAGTCCACTACACGCAGCAAGCAGCTACACGGGTAGCAGGGGTTGTCTGGCGTGGTCTGGGCGGTTTTTAGGTTAGATGGCCTCGGGCAAGTACAGAAAGGGCGACAGTCTCAAAGGGTGTGGGGAAAGTCAGGACATGCGGGGACCAAACAGCAATCGGTATTGTAATTGTAAACTGTCGAAGCTGCATTGGTAAAGTACCGGAACTTCAAGCGCTGATAGAAAGCACTCAAGCTGAAATCGTTATAGGTACAGAAAGCTAGCTGAAGCCAGAGAGAAATTCTGCCGAAATTTTTACAAAGGCACAGACGGTGTTTAGAAAGGATAGATTGCATGCAACCGGTGGTGGCTTGTTTGTCGCTGTTAGTAGTAGTTTATCCTGTAGTGAAGTAGAAGTGGATAGTTCCTGTGAATTATTATGGGTGGAGGTTACACTCAACAACCGAGCTAGGTTAATAACTGGCTCCTTTTACCGACCTCCCGACTCAGCAGCAATAGTGGCAGAACAACTGAGAGAAAATTTGGAATACATTTCACATAAATTTTCTCAGCATGTTATAGTCTTAGGTGGAGATTTCAATTTACCATATATAGACTGGGACACTCAGATGTTTAGGACGGGTGGTAGGGACAGAGCATCGAGTGACATTATACTGAGTGTACTGTCCGAAAATTACCTCGAGCAATTAAACAGAGAACCGACTCGTGGAGGTAACATCTTGGACGTACTGATAACAAACAGACCCGAACTTTTCGACTCTGTAAGTGCAGAATAGGGATTCAGTGATCATAAGGCCGTTGCAGCATCCCTGAATATGGAAAATAATAGGAATATAAAAAAAGGGAAGAAGGTTTATCTGTTTAGCAAGAGTAATAGAAGGCAGATTTCAGACTACCTAATAGATCAAAACGAATATTTCTGTTCCGACACTGACAATGTTGAGTGTTTATGGAAAAAGTTTAAGGCAATCGTGAAATGCGTTTTAGACAGGTACGTGCCGAGTAAAACTGTGAGGGACGGGAAAAACCCACCGTGGTTCAACAACAAAGTTAGGAAACTACTGCGAAAGCAAAGAGCTTCACTGCAAGTTTAAACGCAGCCAAAACCTCTCAGACAAACAGAAGCTAAACGATGTCAAAGTTAGTGTAAGGAAGGCTATGCGTGAAGCGTTCAGTGAATTCGAAAGTAAAAATCTATGTACCGACTTGACAGGAAATCCTAGGAAGTTCTGGTCTTACGTTAAATCAGTAAGTGGCTCTAAACAGTATATCCAGACACTCTGGGATGATGATGGCATTTAAACAGAGGATGACACATGTAAAGCTGAAATAATAAACACCTTTTTCCAAAGCTGTTTCACAGAGGAAGACCGCACTGCCGTTCCTTCTCTAAATCCTCGCACAAACGAAAAAATGGCTGACATCGAAATAAGTGTCCAAGGAACAGAAAAGCAAGTGGAATAACTCAAAAGAGGAAAGTCCACTGGAGCTGACGGGATACCAATTCGATTCTACACAGAGTACGCGAAAGAACTTGCCCCTCTTCTAATAGCCGTGTACCGCAAGTCTCTAGAGGAACGGAAGGTTCCAAATGATTGGAAAAAAGCACAGGTAGTCCCAGTATTCAAGAAGGGTCGTCGAGCAGATGCGCAAAACTATAGACCTATATCTCTGACGTCGATCTGTTGTAGAATTTTAGAACATGTTTTTTGCTCGAGTATCATGTCGTTTTTGGAAACCCAGAATCTACTCTGTAGGAATCAACATGGATTCCGGAAACAGCGATCATGTGAGACCCAACTCGCTTTATTTGTTCATGAGACCCAGAAAATATTAGATACAGGCTCCCAGGTAGATGCTATTTTCCTTGACTTCCAGAAGGCGTTTGATACAGGTCTGCACTGTCGCCTGATAAACAAAGCAAGGGCCTACGGAATATGAGACCAGCTGTGTGGCTGGATTGAAGAGTTTTTAGCAAACAGAACACAGCATGTTGTTATTAATGGAGAGACGTCTACAGACGTTAAAGTAACCTCTGGCGTGCCACAAGGGAGTGTTATGGGACCATTGCTTTTCACAATATATATAAATGACCTAGTAGATAGTGTCGGAAGTTCCATGCGGCTTTTCGCAGATGATGCTGTAGTATAGAGAGAAGTTGCAGCATTAGAAAATTGTAGCGAAATGCAGGAAGATCTGCAGCGAATAGGCACGTGGTGCAGGGAGTGGCAACTGACCCTTAACATAGACAAATGTAATGTATTACGAATGCAATAAAAGAGGATCCTTTATTGTTTGATTATATGATAGCGGAACAAACAGTGGTAGCAATTACTCGTGTAAAATATCTGGGAGTATGCGTGCGGAATGATTTGAAGTGGAATGATCATATAAAATTAATTGTTGGTAAGGCGAGTACCAGGTTGATATTCATTGGGAGACTCCTTAGAAACAGCAGTCTATCAACAAAGGAGGTGGCTTACAAAACACTCGTTCGACCTATACTTGAGTATTACTCATCAGTGTGGGATCCGTACCAGATCGGGTTGACGGAGGAGATAGAGAAGATCCAAAGAAGAGCGGCGCGTTTCGTCACAGGGTTATTTGGTAACCGTGATAGCGTTACGGAGATGTTTAGCAAACTCTAGTGGCAGACTCTGTAAGAGAGGCGCTCTGCATAGCGGTGTAGCTTGCTCGCCAAATTTCGAGAGGGTGCGTTTCTGGATGAGGTATCGAATATATTGCTTCCCCCTACTTATACCTCCCGAGGAGATCACGAATGTAAAATTAGAGAGATTCGAGCGCGCACGGAGGCTTTCAGACAGTCGTTCTTCCCGCGAACCATACGCGACTGCAACAGAATAGTTAGGTAATGACAATGGCACGTAAAGTGCCCTCCGCCACACACCGTTGGGTGGCCTGCGGAGTATAAATGTAGATGTAGATGGAGACAAATAACATGATGTTAACAATGTTGGTAAGGTACGTGCTTCTCACAGAGAAAGATGGGAGATTGTGCTAAATGTATGTAGGGAATTTCGATACGAAAGGAATTCGAGCAAATGTTATATGTAAAACAATTGGAAGAAGATGCTGGTTGTTGACAAATGGGTGTTAGTAGATGGTAAGACATTAATTAGATATGAAGAGAGTTAGTTGGAGGCTTCATTTGAGAGATTACAAATCTGGTAACATACAGTTGGTAGTATTGGTATGTTACAGGGAATGTCTAATGGACGTGGAAAGGGAAGCAGCTGAAATAGACTGGGGAAAGGATGTAGAGTGTGTGTAAATGAAAGGAACGTGAGATGTGCGGACATAAGCTTAGCAGCAGGCCTGGGTTCTCATATGAGGGGAATACAATGGGGTGCTGGAACCAAGCTGGTTGAAGCCCAAGCAGCCACCTCAGGCACCAAGCTCAGAGCGGCACCACAACTGTAAGTTTTCTGTACAGGGCATACCACGACTAGCAGCGGCTCCTTGGGGCGCCAAGCTGAAGGAGCCCCCAAGTGCAAAATTGGTTAACATTGCTTATTATAATTAGTAACAGAAACTGACGTGGGACATGGGTGAAAATGTACAATGGAAAATGGAGAACGTGCTTGGGGACGCCAAACGATAAGGCGCTTGTGTGAAAAAAGTTTTCTAACTGGCCCTGATTGGCACTCAACGTTATTGGTGACTTTGGGCAGAAGCTGCTTGGCCAGGTGTTTGAGAAGATGTAGGAACTGTACAACTGTGGGAGAATGGGATCCTGACTGAGACAACGGAGGATTTTTATCAGAATTAAACACGACATATTCCCTGAATACATATTACGAGGAATTACGACACAAGATTCTTCGTTGTTATAACAAGTGACAATGTTCGCAGACAAACGTTTCGAAAAACTAATTGAAAGGAGTTCTAATCATGATTCCCAAGCACCACAAGTACAAGCCATCTACTTTTACCAATCCTAAGCCGCGTGGCCTTAAGTTAAGCACAGTTCCCCATGTTTTCGCGCATAGATCCACCCTGAGCATTGACATGCAATTTCCCTGCACACTGCTTACCTTAATCACTCACAGACTGCTAGATGCATCTTTTGGTAACATGACAAAAAAAAGGTTTCTTTCAATATTTCGATATGTAAAAAGTTATAATTAGTAAAAATATGTCAAAATAATGGCCCATTTGTGTAACATGATGCGGTTTTAATTTCCTTTTGATATGTGGGTCCCTTTGCGGTATGTTAGATCCGTTGCCTAACTCATACATGTGCTGTCGATCTATAACTATAATCAGTTACATGTCAGACTCAGCTTTAAATACCCTGTAGGCTTCTTGTGAACGATGACGTAATTTTCTGAAACATTGTGCTCTTGTTTACAGATATACTGTTTAGTTGACCCATGAGTAACCTATGCATAGCTTCAGTTTGAGTAACTGATGCTGCTTACTTTCTTTTTAAGTGCTGTTTGTACCATTACGTATTGCCTTGTGGATCTCATTAGAGAGTAATTACTTTTCCTGTTTCACAGGTGATATTCCACATGGTGGCGTGTGTTTTAACCACTAATGATACGATGTTGTGCTTACTGCAGGGACTGGCAAGTGAGTATAGAACCTCTAAATTAAAATTAAAGATTCTCGGTTCTGTTTTGTACTAATCTGTACTATTATCATTATTATTATTAATATCGTTGTTATTAATATTAGTATTAGGCTTAATATTATTATGATGTATTGATATTATCTGCCCCCATTAGAAACTTCATGCCCACAGTGCTGAATCAAATGTCAGCACTTCAGGAGCATTGCTTCAATTTAGGGTTTCTACAGCTGAGATACTTCCTCCGTCCTTAAAAAATCTTTAAAAACAGAGAATTCATTTACTCTGTGGAACAGAACCCAATGAATGCGGTTGAGAAGCAAGGTGGATTTTACAGAGTGAGATCTTATGGATGTGGCTGAGAAGTACAGAATAAGATTATAGGGTAGAGGATGACATCGCCGTGGTTTGCAGAGGAGGCAATATATCTGATAACATGGGTGTATGTCTTCACCATTTTTGTGACGAGAAACTGGGAGTCTTTTCAGTACCTACAGATAGGCTGTACGGTATGTGGAAATAAATAGTTGCCAAGGTATGTGGCGCTACAAGCTTAGCAGTAGCTCGAATTCAACAATGAAATGGCAAACTATGGAATGTGCTGCTCACATTTACGGGATACATCGATATCTGGAGTTGGCCTATGAATTTAAGAAAGAGTAAAGGACAAGTGTTGCACAGGTGTGCACTGAAGTGAATAGATGGCCAGAGAGAATGACCATCAGTAACTTGCACAATGAGATCTAAAAAAACTGGTAGAAGTATGGATATATACAATACGGTTGCTGTAAGTGTGAATTTCAGCTGAAGTATATAAGCCCTTTATCTTTTTTGTTTTGGTTTATCAGCGTTAGTAATCTTGGTCTAATTTGAGTTTTCTTCTGAACACTATGTGTGTTGGAGTCCTCGTTAATATTAGTTCTAAAATTCGTACCATATACACATACGGAAAAAAACGCAATAGCAGGAAGGAGATGTGTGACATGAACAACAGTTGGTAGGCATGTCTCTATATCTGAAAGACAACGTCTACTCAGATTTCCCCACAGCTGCGTATGAGTGGCTCTAATAGCGTCACTGTGAGGATTGAAATCAGATTTGCTTAAATGCATCCTGTAACTGTCGTGAGCGTTAGTTACGTTTCATATTGGACCTGACGAGTTGATATCAGTCAAGAATGCCCTGAAGGCGACAAAGACGCCATTATCAACACCTCGCTGAGTTTGAACGAGGTCGTGTAATAGGGCTCCCGAGAAGATGGATGTTCCTCTTGAGATACTGCTGAAAGACTTGACAGGAACGTAGCCATTGTACATGATTGCCAGTAGCGGTGCTCATGAGAGTGTAAAGTCACAAGAAAACTGGGCTCCAACCAGCCACGTGGCATTACCAAGAAGAAAGACCGTTATGTCTGACGTACGGCTTTGGTGAATCGAACTACGTCTGCAGCAGCAATCTGAGCACCACGGTAATCCATCGTCGTTTCCGACTTCAGTGGCGTCAAGCGAGAGCTCAGTGGGGGACCGGGTAAAGGGCTGTTGTGAAAGCTGGTTCTGCCTCAGTGTCAGTGATGGACATACGTTGGTTAGCGGGCCATTTGTATGTCTGCAACCAACCTGTCTCAGTGCTAGACACACTGGACATCCACTCGAGTTATGGTATGGGATGCGATTTCGTACGACAACAGGAGCACTCTCGTGCCTATCCCACGCACCCTGACTACAAATTTGTGCGTCAGTCTGGTGATTTAATTTGTTGTGCTGTTTTCCAACAGTATAAAGCTCGTCCACATACAGCTGTGGTACACGAACATCCTCTATAGAGTGTCGATATGTTGCCTTGGCCTGCTCAAACACCAGATATGTCTCCAATCGAGCTCGTACGGGACGTGATTAGACGACAACTCCATTGTCATCCACTAACAGCATCAACCGTCCCTGTATTGAATAAGTCCAACTGCAAAGGAACTCCATTCCAGAAACTGACATCTGGCACATGTACAACACAACGAAAGCACGTTTTCACGCTTGCATTCAACATCTGGCAGTTATACCAGTTATTAATGTACTAGCATTTCACATTTGCAGTGGCTTATCCCGCTCTTACACTAACCCCTGATCTTGCTGCGTTAATCACTTAAATACGTTATGTAGACAAATGTATCCGCAAATTTTGTCTACTTTCATTATTTTTGGTGCTGCGATTTTTTTCCTGCAGTGTATTTTAATGTATTAGTTAATCGGATGGAATGATTGAATGTGGTGCAGTGAAAATCAGAGAAGGAAGATGGCTCGTTTTCTGTTGAACGCCAGAGGGCAAGGAAGGCTATGCATCAGTGTAATGGGGAAGGTAGACTGCAGAGAATATCAGCAGTTACTAGGGCAGGTCTCCTGTGTAGAGAAGGGAACCTCGGTGCAGTCCTGGTGATGGGTGGAAGATACTGGTTTGGGTAGGAGTTTTAGTATTATAGGAGTGAGTGGAAGATACTGGTTGTGATAGGAGTTTTAATAAGATACGAAGGACGAAGAAAAATGTAAGAGGCAATCAGGCCGAAATATTTGATTGGACGTACGTACATTTGGAGTTTAAATAGAATATGAGGGTCTTTAGACGATTTATTTCTTCTTTATGGTAGTTTAAGAATGGGTGCGGTAGGAAAGGAGTCTTAGTTGGTACTTCACGGTTCTGTATGCAAATAATGATAGTCCGTTCCCCCATTTGAAAACGTTGCACCCTATACACAGATACTGTCTCCTTTGAATACATGATCTCGCAGACGTTTCTTGGATGATTACAGGTTCTGGCTTCTCACCGAATCGGAATATTTCTGCTGTTACTTTGAGAAATAAACCACGATTGCTCTGTGGTTCAACGACTTTCTTGTGTCCCCTCTAAGTCGTACACACGTGGTTTAATGCCTCGCATACATAAAGCCATCTTGAAACTTTCTGTATTCAGTACTTAATGTTCCCGACATCAGTTAATTGCATCAATAGAGGCCTGTAGCTTTGGTGAGGGTTAAGAGCCATCGACGCGCGTCGTGGATCTTGACCGTCTAAACCTGAACCTTGTGGACACTAGACCTTTGCTTAGAAATTAATTGTACTGCGTGTGCCTCCTTAGAATGATGCCTGTAGCCATGAGAGTAAGTCGACTCTCTTAGCTGCATATTCTTACTGCTCCTGCAGCAACATGTATCCTGTTCTCAAACATACAGTTGTTTACTATGGAGAAATGAAGTAATATAATGGAAGATGGGCTAGTTTTCAGGTTGGAGTCTTTTCAAAAACTACTATTACAACACTTCAGCCTAATTTCATTTCAACAGTTTGTAGCTAGTGTTGTTTTTATGATTTTTGCCTAATTTATGGAGACCACTGTATTATGTTTCCCTTCTAGGTTGCTGTACACGATTTTTCTTTCTCTTTAACGAATAAATTACGTATTTTATGCTATCCATTTCAGGGCATACTACTTTCCAATTTATTTAAAAAATCTTTATCTACAGTCATACTCGAAAATTCACTATGTAGCTCAAGAAGTAGTGTTATTATAATTATTTAAATAATTTGAAGCGTCACTTTGTATGACCTGCTTGCTTGTTTCCTTCAGAAAGCCATTTAATACATGTTTCTGGTGTGACAACAGGAGTGATACATGTGTTAACTGAACAGTTTTTGTAGGGCTTTTAGGCGGAGTACAAACACATAAATAAATTTTAACTTTAAGGATAGCGAAATTTGTTGTTGCTGTGCTCTTCAGAAAGAAGACTGCTCTGATGTATCTCTCAACGTTAGTTTAAACCCTTCATCTGTGCATGACTGCTGTGACCTACACCTACATCCACTTGAAAATGTCTACTGTAGGGAAGCTTTGTTGTTCTCCTACAATTTTTACACCCTACACTTCTGTACAACAAGAACATAAAAATTTCTTGCTGCATCAACATTTGCCATATGTACAGAGGGTGTAAAAATAACGCATTACCATTTCTAACACCGTTTAGGAAAATTCTTGTCATTAAGGCCACTTCCAGTCGTCTCAGAATGGATCAATACGGATCCTGTATGGTTTTCAAGTGATTATTATACAATTCTTCCCGCAAAATAATAGCAAGTACAGGCAATGTTGGAGATGGATAGCGATTACGTACCCTTCTCTCCAAACTGCGCCACAAAGGCTCAATAATATTCCGATCTGATGACTGTGGTGCCCAGCGGGTTTTGACAATCCTTCCTCATGGTGGCACCTGTCCTGGACGATGTGAGCTGTGTGAACTGCGGCCCTGTCATCTTCGAACACAGCATCTCAATTTGGGTAAATCCTTGGCAGAGAAACCATTGAGTCTATGAAACACCATAACATGCCTGCCAAAATCATCACTAACGCCAATATGTTTCACTCTTGGGGAGAAAACTCAGCCAGAAGTTGTAAACAGTGTGAAAGAAGACACATCCGACCAAATGACTTCCTTCAGTTGCTTCATAGTCCAGGGTTGATGGCTTCAGCTCCACGTTTTACTGTTACAGACGTTTGTTTCTCTGGTATGCGATTTTTGGAAGAAATCTTGCCTAGAGTGCCCAGCTGCTTGAGCTCCCTGTATGTTTTCTTGGTGATGACAGTCTTCACTGTCTTCACATTCAGTTCTGCAGTGACTTTTGCATCTGCTCATCCTCTTATTTTTCGTCGCAATCCTCTTCGATGGCCGTCTATCAAGGTCACTCAACATACACTCCCGTCCCCATTATGAGTGAGAAGACGATATTTTTCTCGCTTTTCCAGCAAGCAGCATAAATCTACGATACGTAACCTCTTAAAACACCGAACACTTAGGCTACATTGGTTATGGATACACCCATATGAAAGTACCAACAGTTTACCCACGTTCGAGTTGACATATCTCCGACATAATGCACTCACAACTACACTAACACCGCTCTGACCACGACTGGCACTTGAAACGTACGGTAGTGAAGACATTGTTCATGTGCCGTTCGTGGTCAAATACAGCAGTGCTACCTGCAGGATTGGCTAGAAACTGCATTTATGTTCAAGCATGAATTTCTCGCGGTGTATCCATATTGTTTCCCAATCCCTTTACCTATCCCTTCTTTTAGTCAAGTAGTGTCATAAATGTCTGTTTTCGCTTATTCGATTCTGTACTTGTACATTATTCTAGGTACCCCACTGATTTTCAGCATTCTACTATAGCAACACATTTCTAATGCTTCTGTTCTCTTCCTGTCTGTACTATTTATCGTCCATGTTTCAGTTCCATATAAGACTATGCTCCACACAATTACTTTTAGAAAACGTCTTCAGACACTTTTTTTTTCAAATTGAAAATATTCTTCTTCTTTAGATACGCCACTTTTCCTGCTGTCAGTCTGCTCTTTACGATTATCATCATCTGTTATTTTGCTGCCTAAACAACAAAACTCCGTTACTGCTCTTAAAGCCTAATCTCCTAACATAGATGACTCGGCATCAACTGATTTAATTCTAGTACACGCCACTTCCTTGATCTATTATAGTTAATTTTCATCTTCTGACCTCTTTTTAAGACTTCAATTCCATTGAACTGATCTTCTGAGTCCATTGCCGTCTCGACAGTATCACAGCGTCATTGGCGAACCTTAGAGTTGTTATTTCTTCCTCCTGAACTTTAGTTCTATTTCCAAATTTCTCCTGCCTGTGCACGGAGTGCAGAGCATAGAAATTGGTTACAACCTCGTATCTTTCCCCGTTCAGATATTTCTCCTTTTCATGTCTTTCAGTTCTTTGACTGGAGTGTGGTGTTTGTAGAAACAGTACATGATTTTTCGTAACTTTATTTTAGCGTTGATAACTTCAGAACTTCAGCCGGCCGGATTGGCCGAGAGGTTGTAGGCGCTTCAGTCCGGAACCGAGCGACTGCTACGGTCGCAGGTTCGAATCCTGCCTCGGGCATGGATGTGTGTGATGTCCTTAGGTTAGTTAGGTTTAAGTAGTTCTAAGTTCTGGGGGACTGATGACCTCAGATGTTAAGTCCCATAGTGCTCAGAGCCATTTTTGAACTTCAGAATTTCAAAGAGTGGTTGCCAAAAGCTTCTTTTTAAATCTACAAACGCTGCAGAGGAGGACGGATAAGAAAAATATAGAGGTTGAGAGCATTCCAGCAAAGCCGGGGCTTCTGAACTGGTGACGAGCAGTGCGTCCACACGCAACACTTCATTCTGGTATCTGTATTATTCTCCTGCTCGCTAGACCACTTTACTCTCATAAGAGTCCTTCGCGAGCAGCTGTTACAGATGCTCATCTGTATTAGGTTATCATATTTTTTTTTGTCATGTTACTATCTAACTTAGTATGACGTTCTTAATTGTTTCGTTGGTGTTAGTTTTGCATTAACTGTGTTTGTCGGTACTTTATTTTTTAACAGGTCTTTTAGAGTTGAGTATTTAAGCACAGTGTTTATCCGAGCTATCTTTGTTGTACACTATCTGATGCTATCTTAAATGTATACACACATGTTCCTCAAAAACTACGTTATACAAGCTGTTTAAGTATAATTTTCATTATCAGTGCTGTTTAACTTGATCTTTATCAGTCTGCATGTTACCTACATTTCTTCACTGTCTTTGGTGTCTTTCCTTTGTCTGCATTCTCTCTACAGTTCCACTTATATATTGCCTTCAATTGGGTTGAATCTGTTCATTTTCCTCGCTCATGTATTGGTGAAGGTAGTCCATCTTGTACTACCAGTTGCTCGGGCTCTCCTATCTGTTTGTGCAGTGGAGAACTGTGTTTCTGGAGATCTGTGTCTCCGCCACCACATTCAGTCTGTTCCCTGAGATTCAGGAGACAAATGTGTGTGATTATAAGGGCTAAATCCATTTAAGAAATGGACTGTATCCAAGTTATATCCTAATGTTTAAGTGGTGGGAAGTACCTGACCAAGTACGAAATTTCTCTTCCATCTTATTAAATTCAAAGAAGAAATTTAATTGGTCATCTGGTACTTTTCAGTATGCATCCTCATTTTTTCGATGTAATCACTGAGGTTCATGCATGATGTATGCACACGTGATATACGAAATACTCTCGAAAGATTATAGTAGGTACAAAGTCGTCGTCGTCTGCAACTCCATTCCGAGTATGCATAACGTCTTCCTGCATAGAATGAACGTTTCAGCTCAGCTTATGGATGTGTTTCCGATGACTGAACAGACCAACCTTGGCGTAAAACATGAGTCCCCACAAATCACACAGAATGATTGGAAGAGGGTGAGGTTGCGACGGAGCTTTCTTGCTTGTCGCTTGGCCACTTCATGTCTGCAGCGTTTCCTTTCAAACGAGTTGACAGAGATGGATGTAGTATTCCTCCACAGTAAGCTGTCCACAGCACATTCTTTCCATGTTTGCACGTTTATAACAGTCGTTTTCATAATGTGTTTTAGCTGGTCCTTACAGTGGTTAAAAGGTCTACTCGGAGAGGAGATTTCACCATAAAGGATGTGTTGGGGAAGCCTGGTATCACTCATGCAATGAAAATGGCCAAATCATCTCAGTTGGTTAGCGAGGATTGTTGCCTCAATGCCGTTTACATTCTTTTCCTCGAGAACCGTATTGTTGGTTACATGGTTTATCCCATTTGATGTTTAAGACGTATCTAATTGGTAAAGGCACTCAAGTTTTGGGCGATAGAGCACCAAGTTTCACAGTCGTACATGAATGTGAAAACGACAATAGCTTTGTACACCGTGAGTTCGGTGTGTAAAATTTTATACGGGAGTTCTTTTCTAAACAAACGACATATAAAATAATATATTCTACATAACCCTGTCTTCGACGTGAAAAATAGCTCTACGACCGTATGCAACCACATAAGTAATAGGTAATTATTTCGAATAGAAAAGAGCAAAGTATATGTACAGTATGCAGGTGTCTCATGTGGGAAACTTGTCATCTACTTGTTGTTCACATGCTCTTACTTGAGAATAACAATAGTTAGCAATGAGCATTGTTAACATATAAGGTCGGTTGGTCCATGTCCAGTAATTACCAGATGTGCAGAAAATTATCATCCCTCTTTCATTCAACAGACTGGAATAACTTGTATTGTTTTGCTTGTTTGGTCCCACAGCATGAAAACTGTGCGTTTCTGGGCACGAATTCCTATTCATAATGATAAATACTCGTTATCACTGGGAGCCATTAATGTGTTTATTGGGAATTAGAAACACTCTGTATATGAGAGCATCATATTACGTTATACGATCTGCTGTGTCATCTTTTCGAAATTTTAAAAATAGCTCGTCATACGATACATTGCGTGTTTATTAACAAGGAGATGTGATATAGTTTCAGAAGACTTGCCTTCAAATAGATCCATTGTAGTCGACTCTACTTTACACTGAACAATTTTGTTTATACATGCAAACTAGGTGAATAACCAGCGTAGCCGAGGTATGTATTTATTCCAATGCTATTAGTCTGTCGTCTACTTCCCACTCTCTCTGTCTATTTCTTTCTCCCTCCTATCTGCCCACCTCCTCTACATCCACTTTTTGTCCAACCCCTCCTGCCCCCTCTTTGTCCATCAGTTACTCTACATTTCTCTCTATCCAGATGCTCCTCCTCTCTCTCTCTCTCTGACTCTTTGCTCCTTCCACCTCTGTCCATCTATTCTTCCCCACTCTGTACACCTTCTCCTCCCCCCTCTAATTCCTCCTACCGCACCTACCACCTCCCAAACCCTTATACACCCTTCTCCTCCTCATTCCTTTCTCTGCCCATCTCCTCCTCCCCTTCTCTCTATCCCCCTCCTCCTCCTTCTTTTCCATGTCGATCTCCTGCTGCCTCTCTACCTGGTCCGCAGCTCGTGGTCTAGTGGCTAGCATTACTGCCTCTGGATCACTGGGTCCTTGGTTCTATTCCCAGCTGAATTGGGGATTTTCTCTGCCCAGTGACAGGGTGTTTCTGTTGTCTTCATCATTTCATGAACATCATCATTCGTGACACTGGCCATATTGGACTTTGTTAAAAGAAATGGACTGTGTAGAAATTGGTACTTTGTATGGGCGCTGATGACCATGCAACTGAGTTACCCACAAATCAATCATCACCATCACCGTCTCTACCTTTCTACCTCCTCCGATACCATATATGTATCCATTTCTATTTGATTCCTCCCTCTCTCGTTCTGTCCACCCTTCCTCCTCCCCTCTCTCTCTACTTTATCACCCCACCTCCCAAGAAAAGAGGTTGCTGGTTCTTACCCTCACAGTATTTCTTTCCAGATAGTAAGTAATGTGTGTATGAAGTATGTTTGAAATCGATCCAGGGTTTTAGAAGTAGATCCTTACTCGCAGCTTTGACAACATGCATAATTGTGACATATATTTCACATATTGAACCCGTATCTCTAGCGAATTTCACCCTGCAGATTCGTTTTCACACAGCTCAATGTTTATGACGTCATATGTCGTGAACTGTGTGTCGCACAGTGATATATTTTTGCAGGTACAGACAGTGTATATGTGATTACTGTCTACAAAATATTTTGCGAATGACGATATTTTCTATGTGTAATAAATTAATAAGTCATATCTGATGCGGCAGCTTTACTGATGAAAAGAAAGAACTTAGTAAGAGATAAAGTATTTTCCCTTCATCATTTTATACGAAAGGGAGGCTTCTTTTTCATCCCACACCCACTCCTTTGAGAGGTAGGCGGTTCTTCATTCCAGACAGAAGTGATGTGTATAATAGTTCATTTCAGACTGAAGTGATGTGTATACAAGGATTGGTTGAAACCATTTCAGTGGTGTAGGAGCAGACGTCCATACATACATACACATTTATAATAAGTATGGGTATGTATGTTAAATAATAAGCATCCCTATTAGGCTCACAACCTACGAGAATTGGCAACACCAATTTCTTGTATGCAATGTTTGAATAAGTTTAAGATGGCGACCATTAAAGGTGTATAATTCGTAAGCTCCGCCTTTAACGAAAAAAAAACGCTTATTTAAGTGTTCCCTGTGTGAGAAATATGATGCTGTTTATGATAATCTGCGTGTGCCATGCCATATTTTAATAAAAAATACTGGAAGTCAAGATGAATTACCGGATAAACCACATGTAAGTACAAGGAACTCGTATCAACTTGCAAAACGTGCCTCCTTGCAGCGAAATATTGAAGAAATCCGTTGTAAAATAGCTACAAAATAAAAAATAATCAACACTCTGTGTGACGACATAATTCAGTTGCAAAAGAACTTGGTTTATTTGGAATCTCCAAACTGTGCAAATATTTTGCAAGCTTTACCGGTAGCAAACAAGAGTTATTATGGCGATCATTTTAGGCTTAATAAGTTCACTCGCCCATTACAAAGTGAAACAGTGTTTCAAGTTACCGATACACCAATAAACATTCGCAGTGACTTAGAGACTATCAAAAGTGCAGAAGATAAGTGTGCAAATGAAACTACAAACACAAGCGAGTCAATAGAAGTGACAAGAATAGGAAAGCAACCTTTTAATGTAAATATTCATTCGGATATCAACGGACGCGGACTCGCGAAAGTTCTACGTTCGGATTACGGTGTTAACTCTTGTAACTATGTTAAAACTGGGCACCTATGTGCCAAGTCACAAATAATATAAAAGCTGGAACTTCACGAAATGCTAATGAGTTTACAGTAGGAATGGGAGGTGCCAATGATGTCTACAAGAATGAAATATCTCGTGCTGTTCTTAACTTAAAGTTGGTGTTGGAATCTAATACAAAAAACAAGCTCATCATCATTGGAACTCACAGACACGACCTTATAAATGACTCGTGTGTTAATAAAGAAATCAATGAAGCCAACACAAAGTTTGAGAAGCTCTGTACAATGCATCAAAACACCCAGTTCTCGCCTCTGAACTATCTGGAGAGAAAATGCTTTACCAGACATGGACCGCACCTTAACGGTAAGGGCAAGAAACTTCTCAGTTATAAAATTATGGAATTGTTGGTTGCAGCTCACAGAAGTAATATGAATAACGTTCTGATACCAGGAGAACCACGTTTAGCTTGCCAGCCACAAGCAATAGCTCATCAAACCTTACCAACTGTAGCAGCAGAGCCGACACTATCTACTGATAAAAAACAGATGTCACCAACGCGAACAGCAACGTTACCTTCTCTAGAAACAACAGCAATTACAGGAGAAGCCATTTTGTCACCCCAACAAACATCACAACTACTATTACCAGAGTCAGTTGTTATGCCAGATCACCAATGACAGAAGCATCAGCCTTCACAACTTCGGTAGAAGAAGAAACTATATCAATTGCAGCACCAATAGAAGACTCCTGTGCCCCACCATCAACATCTCAACAGGTCACAACCACAGTCTCCAAGGTCCCATCTCCACCATCACCTAAAGGAGCAGAAAAAGAAGAGATGAACAGTGAGACACCTTTTTCAAAGCTTCTACCGTCCACTGAAATTACTGCTTCCACATATGCAAGAAAAGCCACAGAAGCAGAAGACCTGCTGTTCACAAAGACTATTTTTTATAGGATCAGCGCTGCATCAAGGAACAGAGGAAAGCACAAGTCGACCCATAAGTAATGTGTGCACAAGCAGGCCCCTTAACAGAGAACCGGTCACTAAATCAAGTATCCATAATGATGTATTGAGAGATTCTAATTTACCACCCATAAACTGCGACTTTAAATCTGTATTGAAAGATAAATTCTGTATATCCCACCTAAATATCATGAGCCTTAGAGGAAAATTGGAGCTTTTGGGTCTCATGTTAAATGAAAACCAACTTCACATGTTGTGCTTTACAGAACACCATGTAAGGTCTGCCATGCTGATGCCCCATCAGAAAGATTATATTTTAGCTGATAGTTATTGTAGATCGAACAGAGAGAAAGGTGGATATGTAACTTATGTCAAAGAGGGTATACCTCATAAATCACTTGACATAAGTACGTATTGTGAAGATTTTAATTCTGAAGCATGTGGATCTGAAATTTTTGTTGATCATAAGTCTGTTATAGTGGTAACAATTTATAGGGCTCCTGCAGGGAAAATCTGTATTTTCTTAAAACTGGTTGAATCAATATTGGTAAAAATATATTCAAACGCTAAGCAGTGACTCATTATCGGTGACTTTAATGTAAACTTCCTTACAGGCAACACCAGTGTAAGAGAATTAGAACATTTATTGGAAACCTTTAATTTAACTCCGATAGTTCAATTTCCTACCCGAGTGACAGATACCAATGTAAGTCTTATTGACAACATCTTTATTGATAAGTTCAGTGGTAGTCTTAGTAATGTATGTCAAATTCTCAATGGTCCGTCAGACCATGGTGGGCAGTTGCTAACTCTTAATGTCTCATGTTCTGGCATTAAAAAATTTAAAGCAGAGTTTAGGTTCTTCGGAACAATCAATGTGGACACTTTACAAAATTTCAATCAGCTGTTGCAGCAGACTGACTGGAGCCCAATATACAAAGAAAGAATTGGTAATATTAAATTCAACCTATTGACAGATGAATTCATGTCCCTCTTTGAAGCAGTATTTCACAAGAAAAGTATTAAAATTAACCCTGGATTACAAAAGGGATAAAAATTTCATCTAATACAAAAAAAAGGTTATATATGTCACAAAGATGTTCTGAAAATCCTGCAATAAACGAACACTACAGATTATATTGTAAAATCCTAAAAAGAACTATAAAGTGCTCCAAAACCTCACATACTAAAAGTGAAATAGACAACTCTAACAACAAAATAAAAACCATGTGGGATGTCATCAAAAGGGAGTTCGGAAAAAAATAGGGGAGTGTATCCAGCATAGAAATAAGACAGTGCAGTAATTTAATTAAAGAAACGAATGCAGTTGCAAGAGTCTTAAATGAGCACTTTCTAACAGCTTCTGAGAAAACTGGCTGTAGGGGTTCAGTCAACGAGGCTATGGGCCTTCTCAAAGGATCTGTTCTGTGCAAAATTAATCAAATGCTTATAGCCCCAGTTACAGTCAGTGAAGTGAAAAGGATCATCACTAAAATGTAAACCAAAATGTCATCTGGTTTTGATAATATCTCCACTAAGGCACTTAAACATTGTCATAATGCCATTTGTGTAATACTTTGGCATATATTTAATGAATCCCTTTGACAAGGTATTGTTCCTGATACAATGAAGTATGCCGATGTGAAACCACTGTTCAAGAAGGGGGAAAAAACTGATGCTTCTAACTACCGCCCTATATCCCTTTTAACATGCTTCTCCAAAGTTCTCGAGAAACTGATCATGGGAGAATTGTAGAACAACTGAATTTCCACAAGGCTCTTAGTCAACGCCAATTTGGTTTCCAGTCAGGCCTGTCAACTGATGATGCCATATTCTCCTTTACTAATAATGTTCTAGAAGCAATGAAAAATAAATTGGCTTCAGTTGGTATTTTTTGCGACTTAACCAAAGCCTTTGACTGTGTGAGCCATGAAATCCTCCTTCCGAATGCAGCCTACTATGGTTTAACTGACACAGTGGGAATGTGGCTCAGATCATACCTGACAGACAGAAAGAAGAGGTATTGCTGAATCATGAAGATGGCTCAATAGCTTCATCTGGCTGGGGAACAGTTAGTGTAGGCGTGCTGCAAGGTTCGGTGCTTGGCCCTTTGCTCTTTCTTATTTTTATTAATCACTTTCCTCACTGTTCTAAGGCTACCATCAAATTTACTCTTTTCGCAGATGATACATCCTTTGTAATCGAAAAAACACCTGAAAATGATATTATATCATCTGCCAACTTGGTGTTCCATGGCCTCCATAAGTGGTTCAGATGCTACGTCCTAACTTTAAATCTAAAAAATAAACACTTCATACATTTCCACGGGTCTCACAAAGTTCAGGATGACATACGTTTTAGCTGTAACGATCAAGATGTACATCAAGTTTATTCAACAAAATTTTTAGTCCTCCACATTGACAATAAATTAAATTGGTCTTGCCATATTTTGGACTAGAAAAAAAGACTTAGTTCAGCAACTTATGCCCTACATATTATAGCAACTACTGTTAATAGTAATCCTGTTAAGGCTATTTATTTTGCTTATTTCCATTCATTGTTATCCTATGGCTTAATATTCTGGGGTAACCAATAAAGTATTTGTAACTCAGAAAAGAGCAATTCGAATTATAAATGGAGTTAACAGGAATCATTCATGCAGAAATCTTTTTAAAACACACAAAATATTAACAATGACCTCACAATATATCCTATCCCTTACGTGATTTTCAGCTAAGAACCTACACATGTACAAAACCAGTACTTCTTATCATGACTATGACACAAGAACAAAACATGACTTTCATGTTGACAGAAAAAATTTTAGTCTGAGACAAAAGGGAGTATACCACTCAAGCATAAAGCTGTTTAATGCACTCCTGTCTGACATAAAATATCTTACCAGTGAAATGCCAAAATTTAAGATTAAATTGAAGGAATATCTTCTGGAAAAAGCTTTTTACTCTCTTAATGAATTCTTGAATGTAACATTGTAACTTAGATGTAATACTTTACTTGTAATATCTGCTATTTCCACTTTGTAACTTAATACATCTTACACCAGTATGGGAATTCGTGTTCCGGTAACTGGCACTATCAAATTCCTGTTAATGTATAGTTTGTAATATGGATAATTGTAATTTATTATTTTATCGTTGTATACCTCTGTTTCACTATAGAAAAAGCTTAAGCCTGTAACTATTAACATACTTTGTTTCTTATACAGGAATTGCAATTTACATTTGTTAGCATTTACTAGTAGGCTACTGTGTTAACTTATATTGTGACTCGTTCCATATCCATGCAGTTCTTTTGTATACCGGATCTACAGAAGACGAATAAATAAATAAATGTCTTATGCTAACGAGCTAACTGTTTCAAAAATCTCCCAAAGACTTACCCATTCAATTTGTCTCATAAGACTGGCACATTTTTTCCTTTCCTTATAATATGTTGCAGTAACACGTAGCTACTTAAACAATTTCATTGACTATAATCATGTTCCACTGATACTATAGTGTAGGACAATTTCGAAAATTTGTTCATAATACATCGTCCCAGTAAGTGGTGCCAGACACTAATCTTTTTGCTACCTGTGCTGCGATTTACAATATTTCTTTTAAGAGATAAGTGCGTAGCCTGTCAACGGTCCTATGCAGTTTGTTGAAGTCATCTGCAAAGTCATATGTAAATATTGGGAAGAACTAACTGTTCCACACATCCCTCTGCCATATCATACATTATGTAACGATTCGTCTTCGTTAGTGAATCACCATTTTTGTTGATATCCACTGTAGGATAGGCAGTTTTAGCCTGACTGTTTTATTGTTTGACTCTTTCTGTATAGAGTAGCTGCAGATCGAATGTATACGATAAATGAGGTATAAAATAAATGTGTTTTGTTTCAGTACTCATGACCATGGTATTTCTTGATTTTTATCTCGACTGGATTCGCATATTACGCAGACCACCACGTCAACCAGAGGACGAGATACCTCTAGAGGATCTAATGTAAGCAGAAAACTAACAGCTCTCAATAAGCACTAAGAGTTATGTACTACTTGAATCAAATTAACTATTTCTAGATTCGTGTGTAGTTAGTAGTATATTTCGTTTAATGTCAGATAAAAACAACAGTTTTTTTCACAGTCATTTTTGTGTGATTCCTGCACATACACGAAACCTTGGAGACTCAGTTGTATTTCTTTAATACACTGTCATAAGATAATCAATTTAACTGATTTATCGGTGGTATTTTCCTTCTAAACGTTTGAAATAAGATACAAGCGCGGTGGAGAATATATGATATTCAAAGATTTCATTTATACCTATGGTCTAAGTTTTGCAATTGTTTACTTTACTCCAAACATTATCGTTATGCTCCGTAATAACGATATAAAATAATTTATCTTTCGTTTCTATTTTACCTATCTGACACAGTTTTTTTTTTTTTTCAAAGCACTATTTATAGATCTATGGAACTTTTTTAAGGTTTCAGAATATAAGGAAACGCAGAACATCCTGTATGTTTCTCATAGTTTCTGCCCAGTCTACTGCTCGGCTCACGTTTATAACTCCGTAGTAACACTAAGTATTCGAAAAGTATGGTAGGTGTCTTCAGTTCAGTATGCATATGAGGAGAAATATCATTCAGAGTCAACATCGAACTTGAGCAATTTAAGGAAACCTCGGAAATCCTAAATTAGTATTTGCGCTTCACTAATCTAACTGCATATCCAGGTGTACAATTACTGGAACAGTCTCCTTCAGTCAACTAAAAAGCAGTTTTCAGCCACACCTATGACTCTATAGTGATTCCCATGGCAACAGGAGAAGCCAACTTTTTACTTTTTTCTGTGTCAAGTTACCACTCCCTTACTACAAGTATATCAAAATTAAAGTTCTCATATGAAGTCAGCAAACCTCAGAGGGCCACTTTGAAAGGTGTGTTGCTGGTCAATACTTAGTGCTTTAAAAAGGAAAAAAGCAAAGTAATTAGTAATACTTGAAATCCCCAATTTAGGTCAAGTTTTTAAGATTCTACTTATCATTATTTATCTTCATGATTCCTCTTTGTTGCCAAGTTCAGCTCAGCTGTCTCGTAGGATGATTTCTGCTGCAAAGAGGATTTCCATGTTTCTCACATTTTCAAGTATTAACTGAACTAAATAGTTTCATGACACCCTCTTGACTCTACAGTTATCATTTATTATCGTTTCCATCAGATAATATACACAAAATCTTTATTGCAATTCAAATCAATCCCATATTCGTTGTTATTCACGTGTGCTGAACAAATTCTGCACATACTACTGCTCAACAAAGATTCTATAACAGGGTGTCCCAGGAGGAATAGTCAATTTTCAGGGATAAGACAGAAACTATCATCTGAAGCAAACTAGTCTAGTAAACATGGTTTCTAAAATACATACCTTAAGAGCTATGAGCACATATTCATCTTCGATACTGTGAAACAAATGTCTGTTACTGCAAGTTCTCTGTTTTCTATATTTTGAGAGGAGGCAGAATGGACATACAAAGTTGTCCAGTGTACATGGGTCTGAAATGCATACCTTAAGGGCTATGAGCACTTCTCCATCTTGGCTACTGTAGAACACTTCCCTTCTACTGAACAAGTGCTCATAGCTCTTAAGGAATGCACTTTAGAGTCAATATTTACTGGTAATTTTTTCTTGTCTTCACACGTTTTTCCGTCTTCACGGTAAAGAAGCTGAGGAAACGCTCATAGCTCTTAAACCAACGGTTTTCAGACTTTTTGCGCTGAAATCCTTTTGAAATACTAAATATTTTACAGTGCCCTAAATTAAGCAAATTCTGGTTTTATATTCTCTCTTTAATTATAATTCTTTAATGAAAATCATACAAAAATTGGTACAGTACACACAAGTGACTTCTACAACAATATACAAAACAATAGACAATAATATAATACATAAGTTACCACTGTACTGATTTCACCGTTAGCTGATGAAGTGATTTCCAGTTAAAGGGAGGTATAAATTCCTTTTTATTTTTCAAGGACTGTTTAATGTGAAGGTTGATAGAAGAGAGTTGAAGACGTATGTCAGGTCCAGCATCATGTCTACTCCTGTATTTTTTTTCGTCTCCATATGCTGAGAACCCTATGCTAAGACTCCTATTTCACACAAGTACGAATACCAGGGCACTGGGCATTCCGGTAGGAGTGTTGCTGACGTTAGCATCAGGACTTTCTTATCTGTGGTGTCATATTGTGGCAGAGACAATTGTGCATGCTATATTTCGCTGCCAGCAGCATCAGCACTTTCCTGTCATTCCGGAAAGTACATCCTAAGGCCAAGGAGGGAGGAAGGAGGAGTAACCCACGTCACGCCCACACTCTGCTACCCTACTTGACAAGCATATGTGATAAGGTATCTGAACTGCTGAAAATTTTGCCAACTGTGTTTACAGTACTGACTCCCAAATATTGGTTTAACCACTTAGCCTATAACCATGTGTGAGACACTTGGTCCAGTATTCAGGCCAAATGTGATACTCATAAGTTGGCCCATGGTACATCGGTCAGGCGAAATGTAAACTGCATGGATCTGGCCTGTGGTACTTCAGTCAGGTAAAGTTTACATGAGGAACAAAAAACGTAGAGAAACAATGTGAGACTGCAAGAGACATGTAGTTCCATTACAAGTACCCATATGTTTTGAACGATATAACGCCCTTGAAGACTATTTACTGCTTCCTGTTGTTGCTCTTTCTAAGAGTGCTAATTATGTGAATTGTGAGCATTTTCTGGAATTAGATATGAATGGTGTTGATTTATATTATAATGTAGTGATTGATAATAACTTTTTGTGGTATTTCTAACACAGTTATTACATGAGCTTCTCATTACATTTAAAATATTTCACAGAATTAAACCGGCAGAATCTGTCACATGTACCTACATTCCGTAAGCCTTGTGCAATTGGTACAACGTTGGACCAATCTTCTGGGCCACTGAATGACTCAAAAACCTAGCAGTAATATTTGTATTTTTCACCTGAGCTGTTGGGACATAAATCGTAGGTTACGGCTGGCACACCAGTCCCGTTAGTAAATTTCGTTTCAAGCTGCAAATCATTCCCCATAGAATACTGTAATTAATAGGAAGCACATTTCTCTATCAATAATTGAAACCAAACATTGCTTATAATATATAAATAACGAATTAGGATTCGTATTTGTTGAAAATGATTTTTATCTTAAATACTATTCCACAAACCCTGAATACGTCAAACAAAATCAATTCTTGTTTCCCATTACAGTTGCTTCTGTCACCAGGAGATGGCTGCTATTGTAGAAGACGAGAGCTCCTATCACTAGTACATGGCTACACTGTAGAAAACGAGCAACATTCCATCCTTGTACCAAAATTTCTTTGAGAGTGTTACTGCTACCAAGAGATGGCTGCTCTGTAGAAACGTGGGTAGTTCGATCTTTGAACCATGAGTAGTTCTCACTGCCAGCATCAGGTGGCTCCACTGTTAGAAAAACACAAGAGTCATAAATTAATTATTTTCCTCATGTAAGGTGATGAAAATTTCTAAAATGTATACAAAATACGTAGGAAGCACAAATAATGTGATGTTTGAACCGATTATTATCCAAGGCATACCTGAAGGTAAGCACAAGAAACAACAATGTAAGTAATGTGAAGCCATAATATACATATTGCGAAAATACATCAAAGTCCGCAGTGCAAAAGGAAGTGTCAAGTTAATTCCACTTGTACACATATTAGCCAAATTAGTGACCGAAATTCTAAAGTATTTTCTGCAATGCTAGATTTCCATGCCTAATAACTGTTGGCATTTTAGAAAGTATGCCAAACAATCTGATATAAACTTAACCTGACCGGGCTAATAACTGCAGAAAAATACGTGTTAGCGAAATTCCTACGCTACCCAGGCGTGCATGGAAGCAAATTCACCATCTGAATGGAACTAATTATGCCTACTGTTGATGCAAGTCATAACACGCCCTCAAATTAACTATTTAAACCTTTAATTTGTTTTGAGATATCATTGTAGGAGGAAGAAATATAATGTGTTGTGTTATTCACTGGGGAAAAAAAAAACATAATCGATGCTACTGATTGCCCACTATCGCTGTTATTAGAAATGACACTGGCCTTCTGAAGGGTATGTAAAATAAGGGCAGCTTGCTGTCAGAACTACGGTTGCTAGGCTATTTAAAAGGTTCATAGACTGTATTATTCTCCACAGATATTATGCCCTTACATTATGGCACAATATACTAGAAAACATTGGATACTGTAACGTTCACATGGTAGCAATATTTACGTAAAGCATGTATTCAATCAGTGCAACTGCACTTGTGGGAAACTGTGGCTCGTGAAAGTAATACACACACACACACACACACACACACACACACACAGATTTGTCTTCTTAGGGAAAGAAGGAGTAAGGTGATTTATTACGGAACAATTTACAAACACGTGACCAAAGATGGTAGCGGTAAGAGATATAACATTTCCAGAGGCAATGTAAAAGCCAATATCTACATTTACATCCATACTCCGCAAACCACCTACGGTGTGTGGCGGACGGTAGTTCGAGTACATCCATCGGTTCTCCCTTCTATTCCAGTCTCGTATTGTTCGTGGAAAGAAAGATTGTCGGTATGCCTCTGTGTGGGCTCTAATCTCTCTGATATTGTCCTCATGGTCTCTTCGCGAGATATACGTAGGAGGGAGCAATATACTGTTTGAATCCTCGGTGAAGGTATGTTCTCGAAACTTAAACAAAAGCCCGTACCGAGCTACTGAGTGTCTCTCTTGCAGAGTCTTCCACTGGAGTTTATCTATCATCTCCGTAACGCTTTCGCGATTACTAAATGATCCTGTTACGATGCGCACTGCTCTACGTTGGATATTCTCTATCTCTTCTATCAACCCTATCTGGTACGGATCCCACACCGGTGAGCAGTATTCAAGCAGTGGGCGAACAAGTGTACTGTAACCTACTTCCTTTGTTTCCGGATTGCATTTCCTTAGGATTCTTCCAATGAATCTCGGTCTGTCATCTGCTTTACCGACGATTTAATTTTACATGGTCATTCCATTTTAAATCACTCCTAATGCCCACTCTCAGATAATTTATGGAATTAACTGCTTCCACTTGCTGAGCTACTATATTGTAGCTAAATGATAAAGGATCTTTCTTTCTACGTATTCGCAGCACATTCCCTGCACCATGCGTCAATTCGTTGCAGATCCTCCTGGATTTCAGTACAATTTTCCATTGTTACAACCTCTCGATATACCTCAGCATCATCCGCAAAAAGCCTCAGTGAACTTCCGATGTTATCCACAAGGTTATTGATGTATATTGTGAATAGCAACGGTCCTACGACACTTCCCTGCGGCACACCTGAAATCACTCTTACTTTTGAAGACTTATCTCCATTGAGAATGAAATGCTGCGTTCTGTTATCTAGGAACTCTTCAATGTAATCACACAATTGGTCTGATGGTCCATATGCTCTTACTTTGATCATTAAACGACTTTGGGGAACTGTATCAAACGCCTTGTGGAAGTCAAGAAACATGGCATCTACCTGGAAACCCGTGCCTATGGCCCTCTGAGTCTCATAGACGAATAGCGCGAGCTGGGTTTCAGACGATCGTCTTTTACGAAACCCATGCTGATTCTTACAGAGCAGATTTATAGTCTCCAGAAAATTCATTATACTCGAACATAATACGTGTTCCAAAATTCGACAACTGATCGATGTTAGAGATATAGGTCTATATATCTCGAAAATAAATAAAAGTACTCTCCACTTATGGCGAGACGTCTCTCACACTCTGCAAGAACAATGAAGCACCAAAAATTAAAAACTGCTACATTTAAACTATTTGTGTTACTCGTTAAAATGCATGCTTATCATAATATAAGCAAGACCTCCACGAAAGTTCGATTTCACGCACCTTGAAAGCATAATTTGGCATGGAGTACACTCAATGCCTAACGCAAGACATTGAACAACCAACCTCCATTGCTATAACTCCTAAACAAATATCGCAACACCAATAGATGTTATTCTCTTAAAAACTCAGATATATGTCGGTAGATGTGGAAGATGGCATGCTCAAAATTTAGGAGGTCATAAGCGGGAATGACGTTAAGGATGCTAACAGTCTATGACGCTGCCTGAGCTGAAATATACAAGTAACACAAGGCCCTCAACCACATCGTTCGCCGGCCGATGTGGCACAGCGGTTCTAGGCGCTACAGTCTGGAACCGTGCGACCGCTACGGTCGCAGGTTCGAATCCTGCCTCGAGCATGGATGTATGTGATGTCCTTAGGTTAGTTAGGTTTAAGTAGTTCTAAGTTCTAGGGAACTGATGACCTCAGATGTTAAGTCCCATAGTGCTCAGAGCCATTTGAACCACATCGTTCATGTTCGGACCTCCAATATGCAAAGCTTAAACAAAGTATTTCGATGTACGGTACCTCAGGACAGCATGACTGCCAGTTTGCAGAGACGGAAGTATCATCGCTGTAATACACAGAAAACAGAGACAAAATAAGGTGATTACATCAGGAATAGCGACGAGGAATTATCAATAACTGTCGACGTGATGTAACTATATTCCACAACAGTGTAGTCAGAAAGAAAGATATAACTCGTTATGTACCTGATCAGTTTTGCAGAGTGATCAAATACATAATGCATTCTGTAGTTGCCGCGCGTAGTGGCCGTGCAGTTTGAGGCGCCATGTTATGGATTGCGCGGCCCTTTCTGCTGGAGGACCGAGTCCTCCCTCGGGCATGGGTATGTGTGTTGTTCTTAGCGTAAGTTAGTTTTAATTAGTGAAAGTCTAGGGACCGATGACCTCAGCAGTTTGGTGCCTTAGGAGTTCACACATATTTGAACATTTTCTGTGGTAGCATCCAGGCTGGTAATACCACATTCTTTAGCCAAGGAAGACGTAAAATGTTTCCTGTATTCACATGTCTTGATACTTCATAATATATGTAAGGTAGCTACCAATAACGTTACACTGCGTTTGTGATTTGGCATATATAATACATAATATAAGTTTTACTCTACATCTGGAGGTCATCCATGCTAAACGGTCTAGCATAACTGTCTTATACTATGCAACATGACCCCAAGTGTTGCTGTATATGCAAGATGTCATGTCGAATCAAACAATACACTGCACCTAGGATAAACTTTATAGAACTACCGAGGCTGGCTGGTTCCATTAATGTAGATTTATGGTTTAGTTTAGTGAGGTAGAATTTTATATGATCCCACATCCACTTTTCATAAATTAATATGATGTCCTAGCATATTCCAGAAAAAATGGCGGCGAGTAATAATGTTACAGGATACTTTAACGGTAAATTTGTGTGTTCCAAATCGTGATAGACAGAGCATGCGGCTCATGGCATTGTCGAGAAAACCTTTTCTCCCTCCATTCCCCACCTCCACCACCAGTTTTAATCTGGAACTTCTGCCAGAGGCACAGTAGCTTATTACAGTTCATCTTCTAACAGGACAATGGAATCACAGCATTCAAGTGTAGGAGACACATCAACAGATTGGGTGCTCGATTATAATGAGTGTAAACAGCTATTATTGACAGAGTGTAAATTATCATACAAATGAGAGCATCATCAAACTTCCTGGCAGGTTAAAGCTGTTTTTATCTGCCAGGATGTTTCATATCAGTGCACGCCCCTCTGCAGAGGGCAAATTTCATTCTGAGAGCATCATCATTCACCATCTGTCGCCCAGTTTTCATCTGCTGCAAACAATGTGACTGTAGCAGTTAGGTGGAACTGCAACGATGTTAGTGATCAACAATAAGTCGGTACTACTGACAAAGTGCTCTCAAGCCATAGGTTTCGATATCCAATACATCATAAAGTTCGCATATATATATATATATATATATATATATATATATATATATATATATATATACTACTGGCCATTAAAATTGCTACACCAAGAAGAAATGCAGATGATAAACGGGTATTCATTGGACAAATATATTATACTAGAACTGACATGTGATTAGATTTTCGCCCAATTTGGGTGCATAGATCCTGACAAATCAGTTCCCAGAACAACCACATCTGGCCGTAATAACGGCCTTGATCCGCCTGGGCATTGAGTCAAAAACAGCTTGGATGGCGTGTACAGGTACAGCTGCCCATGCAGCTTCAACACGATACCACAGTTCATCAAGAGTAGTGACTGGCATATTGAGACGAGCCAGTTGCTCGGCCACCATTGACCAGACGTTTTCAATTGGAGAGAGATCTGGGGAATGTGCTGGCCAGGGCATCAGTCGAACATTTCCTGTATCCAGAAACGCCTGTACAGGACCTGCAACGTGCGGTCCTGCATTATCCTGCTGAAATGTAGGGTTTCGCAGGGATCGAATGAAGGGTAGAGCCACAGGTCGTAACATATCCACTGTAAGTGCCTTCAGTGCGAACAAGAGGTGACCGAGACGTGTAACCAATGGCACCCCATACCATCACGCGGGGTGATACGGCAGTATGACGATGACAAGCATCAAAATCGATATAGGGATTAGTGAACACGGGGTTGTCGCAGCGAGATTGAATATTGTAATCCCCAAATCCTCCAAAATAAGCAAAAAATATACTTATTCAAAAAAGCAGATAAAAATTCACTTAAGACGCCTTCCTGAGAGATAATCTCCACTCATTGCAAATTAACGATGTAGGTGTAGACCAGATGTGGCTTTAATTCAAAGAAAGAGTATCGGCAGCAATTGAGATATTTATACCAAATAAATTAACAAACAACCGAGCTGATCCTCCTTGGTACACAAAACGGGTTAGAACACTGTTGCAGAATCAACGAAACAAACATGGCAGATTCAAACTGACGCAAAATCCCCAAGATTGGCGAACTTTTACAGAAGCTCGAAATTCAGCGCCACCTTCAAAGCAAGATGCTTGCAACAGTTTCCTCATCGAAACTTTGTCTCGAAACCTGGCAGAAAATCCAAAGAGATACTGGTCGTATGTGAAGTATGTTAGCGGCAAGAAACAATCAATGCCTTCTCTGCGCGATAGCAATGGAGATACTATCGAAGACAGTGCTTCCAAGGCAGAGTTACTAAAAAACTTAAACTAAAACTAAAAAACTAAAACTAAAAAACTAAAAATCTTAGAACTAGTTAAACCTAACTAACCTAAGGACATCACACACATCCATGCCCGAGGCAGGATTCGAACCTGCGACCGTAGCGGTCTCGCGGTTCCAGACTGGAACGCCCAGAACCGCACGGCCACTTCGGCCGGCACAGCCTTCCGAAATACTTTCACAAAAGAAGGCGAAATTAATATTCCAGAATTCGAATCGAGAACAGCTGCCAACATGAGTACCGTAGAAATAAATATCCTCGGTGTAGTGAAGCAACTTAAATCACTTAATAAAAGCAAGTCTTCTGGTCCAGACTGTATACCAATCAGGTTCCTTTCGGATTATGCCGATGCTTTAACTCAATACTTAATAATCATATACAACCGTTCACTCGACGAAAGATCCGAACCCAAAGACTGGAAAGTTACACAGGTCACACCAACATTCTAGGAAGTTAGCAGGAGTAATCCGCTAAATTACAGACCCATGCAGCTGGATTTTGGAACATATATTGTGTTCGAACATTATGAATTACCTCGAAGAAAACTGTCCATTGGCACACAGTCAACATAGGTTTAGAAAACATCGTTCCTGTGAAACACAACTAACTCTTTATTCACATGAAGTGTTGAGTGCTATTGACATACGATTTCAGATCGATTCCGTATTTCTGGATTTCCGGAAGGCTTTTGACACTATACCACACAAGCGGCTCGTTGTGAAATTGCGTTATGGAATATCGTCTCAGTTATGTGACTGGATTTATGATTTCCTGTCAGAGAGGTCATAGTTCGTAGTAATTGGCTTAAAGTCATTGAGTAAAACAGAAATGATATCTTGCGTTCCCCAAGGTAGTTTTAACAAGCCCTTTGCTGTTCCTTATCTATACAAACGAATTGGGAGACAATTTGAGCAGCTGTCTTAGGTTGTTTGCAGATGACACTGTCGTTTATCGACTAATAAAGTCATCAGATGATCAATACAAATTGCTAAACGATTTAGAAAAGATATCTGAATGGTGCGAAAAGTGGCAGTTGACCCTAAATATTGAAAAGTGTGAGGTCATCCACATGAGTGCTAATAGGAATTCGTTGAACTTCGGTTACCCGATAAATCAGTCTAATCTAAAAACCGTAAATTCAACTAAATACCTAGGTATTACAATTACAAACAACTTAAATTGGAAGGAACACATAGAAAATGTTGTGGGGAAGGCTAACCAAAGAATGCGTTTTATTGACAGTACGCTTGGAAAATGTAACAGATCTACCGAAGAGACTGCCTACACTACGCTTGTCTGTCTTTCAGAATACTGCTACGCGGTGTGGGATCCTTACCATATAGGACTGACGGAGTACATCGAAAAAGTTCAAAGAAGAGCAGCACGTTTTGTATTATCGCGAAATATGGCAGACAGTATCACAGAAATGATACAGTATTTGGCTCAAATGGTTCAAATGGCTCTGAGCACTATGGGACTCAACTGCTGAGGTCATTAGTCCCCTAGAACTTAGAACTAGTTAAACCTAACTAACCTAAGGACATCACACACATCCATGCCCGAGGCAGGATTCGAAGCTGCGACCGTAGCGGTCTCGCGGTTCCAGACTGCAGCGCCAGAACCGCGCGGCCACTTCGGCCGGCCTACAGTATTTGGGTTGGACATCATTGAAAGAGAAGCGTTTTTCGTTGCGACGGAATCTTCTCACGACATTCCAATCACCAACTTTCTCCTTCGAATGCGAAATTTTTTTGTTGACTCCGACCTACATAGGGAGAAACGATCACCACGATAAAATAAGGGAAATCACAACTAGTACAGAAAGACATATGTATTTGTTCTTTCCGCGCGCTTTACGAGATTGGAACAATAGAGAATTGTGAAGGTGGTTCGTGAACCCTCTGCCAGACACTTAAATGCGATTTGCAGAGTATCCGTGTAGATGTAAAAGTAGATGTAGAATGATACTGATCTAGCCTCATGTGTACTATATTTAGGCCACACTGATCTCTGCATGATTCCAGCTAAACTGTATTGAGGGATCTGTTCTGGAACACACACACACAGACACACACACACACACACACACACAAACACACACACACACGCACACACACACACACACACACGACCATTTCACCACAAATTTATGTTTTTTTTTTTTTTTTTTTTTTGTTTAAACAGACATCACATTTTATTCCATATGAAATCAATAACATGAGAAATCACAATAATAATGGCGTTGGTTGCGTCACAAAAAAGCAGTTGGATCCGAAGAATTGGAATGCGAAGTTGACACACGAAATGAACAAAACACGTCTCTATTACACTTCCCACAATTCAAGAGTGACCTGAATGTTGCTGGTTATCACAATATGATTGTCATACTATGATCAACAAACGCTGTACTTCCTTATTGCTATGTACATTGTTAGTACGTGACCTAGGAAACATATGGATGTCCAATCACTCACAATAAAAATAAGGACACGGTTTACTCATACATGCTTTACTGAACTTTTGAACAGCACTAAAATCTACATAATGGTAACGAAATACCCACAACCACTGGCCACAGTAAATAAAATTAATGGCTGTGAAAGTATCGCACAGAGGGATACATGCTACTTGAACAAGTTATACGTGAATTACGTAATGCTGCATGCCACATACAGGACATGTAATTGAAAATCTTAAACCACTGTAAACAGCTGATGGTGCAATGCATACATAAATGTACAATAGTACCAACAAAGCAGACATAGCTCTTCTCTGTAATACACAAAATGTATGCTGAAGTGCAATCACATTTGTGACAGTCCAAATGCTACAACTCATGTTCGAAGAAATCGCCATTTGCTTCGCAACACCACTGTGCATGCTTCATCGAGGATCCACTCACAGGTGTCAGTGTTTGTGGATACAGGCTTTCATGGTGGCCATTGTTTTTGGGAGCTGAAGATACACCACATCTTTCCCAAATCCCCAGAGAAAAAAGTCCATAGGTGTGAGGTCCAGCAACCATGTTGGAAATACCTGAATGAAACCATCCCATTCAATCCATCAATGTGACGATTGTTGATACAACATTATTTGATGCAAATGAAGGGGTAGGTCTTCCATCACTCCAGCTAAGTTAAATCTCAAGAACTGCTAATACTGTTGCCCATGAAGAGTGCCAGTGAAATATGAGCCAAAGATGTGGCATCCCACAATACCACACCCTTGCATTGGCACTCGGTTGACATTGATGTTCAGCCTGGTGAATCTGGTGTGAGTTTTCTGATGATCAGTAGCGCATATTGTGTAAGTTGACATTTCCATGGTTTGTAAACATGTGGTCATCGGTAAACTGTATCTTACGCATAAAATAATGGCCTCACCACAGAACCCACTGACAATATTGCAGGGGATTGTGAAAGCCATTGCCATGAGGCCTTGATGTAGTGCCATGTGATAATGGTGTATCTGTGCTGGATACACATCTTACTAATCTGAAGATTCCCATCTGTCTCTCCATTTCACAACTATCACAATTACACAACTGCGGAGGCGAAGGGTTGTTCTGGACAGTGTAATGGGGCAGCATACACCAGTCAGTACTGTTCGGTAGTCTGTACGTAGATAAATACACACGCACGAAGGACACAGTGATGCTATATCAAAGTTTGTGGCAAGAATGACTATTATTACTTTCGGCCCTCGTCATAACAGTGAAAGTAAGAATATATACATCAACCACATCATAATTAAAAACAACGTGAGGGAAGTGCAATAGCAGCGGGTGTATTTCATTTCACGAATTGACTTTGAGTTCCAGTCTGTTGCGATGTAATTGATGTATTGCGATGCAAATAATGCCATTATAATTGTGATTTCTGATGTTATTGGTTGCGTGTGGACTAATGTGGGGTGTTCATTAAAAAAAGGCACAACTTTGTATTGAAACCGATATTTGCACACGGTTTAGAATGTCTCATATTTACTTCCTGTGAAAGCCGTTTGCTAATATCTATTGTGGTTCCAGAGATAGTATTGGCAGTGGAAAGTTCAGATGGGACTAGCTGTATACTGCCTTCATTGACCTCAGGTTCTCTACCTCAAATTGTTACATTCTTGAAGACTCTTATACAGGGTGTTTCCATAAGAGTGTTCAAAATTGAACGATGTGAGGTAGGGGACCTTAGGTCAGGGAAGCCGGTTTAAAGAGGTATGCCAGTAAACTTGTCTACCGCTTTGTCTGATATTACTGTTTTCCAGCTTATTTGCAACTAACATGCATACAAGTTAACACATAATGTGCTCTATATTTACATGTACATTCTTTATTTCCTGCAAGGAAACAAAGAGGACGAGCCTGATTACTAGCAAGTCACGATACAGGTTTTGTTTTATTTTACTTGTCCATAAGGTGGCTATCTTGTATCGTATTTACATTTTCCCGTGACAGAATGTGCTATGAATCAACGACAGATCCATTCATTACTCAGTGCTGTTCAGAGACATACAGTACGATATGATGGCGCAGTGCTGGTACAGTTTCACAGAGGTCACTGACATGCTCCTTGTTTATGGGTAAGTGTGTTGCAATTCTCTCGCTGCTGAAAGGCTCTACAGGCAGTGATTTCCTAACAGGCGTCATCTGTCACGATGGGTGCTTGTTTGAGTGTGGATGTCTGCAACCTTCTCAATGATGTATATCGTGGTCGCTGGATTGGAAGGGGAGATCCTATTCCATGGCATGCGAAATCACCTGACATTTTGTAAAATACAGTACACATGGTACATTAATTGTTTCAGTGATGGTATTTGCAACTAACTGTAAGTAATGCAAATAAGAAAGTACACAGTAATGTGATTTTATTCCTATTATGTCCTTAAGCTGGCTACGGCCGGGTTCCCTACCTCAAATTGTTCAAATGTGTGAAATCTTATCGGACCTAACTGCTAAGGTCTTCAGTCCCTAAGCTTACACACTACTTAACCTAAATTATCCTATGGACAAACACACACACCCATGCCCGCGGGAGGACTCGAACCTCCGCCGGGACCAGCCGCACAATCCATGACTGCAGGGCTGTAGACCGCTCACGTATCAGATTGTTCAGTGGAGCCTCCTCCTCTATGCCTTGTTAAATTTTTGCATGCTCTTACAGAAACACCCTGTATGTACACACACACACACACACACACACACACACACACACACGCACACTGCACACACACATATCCCAAGATGGTTACATGACAATTATCGATCGATAACATTCGATGAGCATCTTTGGTTGTAGGTTTTAAATTTCTCTGCGCATAAGGCATAATAATCTTTCTCACCTTTGTAATAGGAAGCAACACATCTACCGATAACGTTGCATACTTTTCAGGAGTTTCAGAAAGTCAGCCCCACACTTGCCTGCTTAGCATAATAATTTAGATATTTCATATTTTTCTGCAATTATAAGCCTGGTCAGGTTAGTTTTACGACATCTAATCGTTAGGCATACTTGCTAAAATGTCAACTGTTATTAGGCATGGAAATCTAGCATTGCAGTACATACTTGAGATTTTCGAACACAAATTTGGCGAATATGTGTATATGTGGAAGCTAACTTGCACTTTCTTTGAAACTGCAGATGGACTTGCATTTTTGCAATATGTATATAATGACGTCACATTACTTGATTTTAGGCTTACATTGTCGTTTTATGTGCTTGCCATGTGCTGGATAATCGGTGTAAACAACGCACTGTTTGCGCTGCCTACGTTCTTTGCATACATTTTAGAATTTCTCAAGATCTAAGATGTTGAAAATTGTTAGTTTACGGCTCTTCTACATTACTTAACAGTGTTGCCATCTGATGGTGATACTGCAAACTACCCATAATTCAAAGATTGGACTACCCACATTTCTACAGCGCGAACATCCATTAGTGGCAGTAATCACTTCAAACAAATTGTGGTACAAAGATCGAAGTCCAGTGCCTTACTACTTGGGAACAGGAAAAGAACAGAGACGGTGTGGAAAATTGTCGATATCCTTCAGAAACCCTGCAGCAAAAAGCATCAGTGACGTTGTTTTGAACAGTGATTCTATGCTTGGCTCTGACGTCATTTCGAAAAAAGTATTCATGAAATTCATTTGGCACATCTTCTAGCTTCTGCAATTTTGGTATAAAGGCATTATCAACCCATAAATTCATTTCAGGTCTTCAGGAAAATACGTCTCAAAAGATGCATGCAGTACACAGAGGTTCTGGTCTCTGCATGACGCAATGCCTGAACTACAGTTAACTTTTTCCTAGTGATACCGCTCTGTTGTTTTATCGGATATTTCCTTGGCACCATATATAGAAATATCGATATACTTCTTCCAGTCGATATTATTTATTTCAAACAACTGTTAACGGTGCTAAAAATATCATAACTTGCAGGGTCATTTGCAGCAGTGCACTGATATATAAGTTGTCTTAGACAGAATGTTTGTATGGATATAGTACAGTTGTCAGCAAGATGACCAGTTCAACATCATCAGGCGATATGTCCATTTGCAAGACGGATTTGTAGTGTGGCATTCGAGCAATTACTTATTCTTTGACGTAACTTGCGACATCGTTAATTCGACGAAAACAGTGTCGTTAGGAAATGCCACTGTAGAAAACTACTTTGCAGATTTTTAAACGAGTATATTCTGAGTTTTGTCTGCCACATAAGTTTCATTAAATTCTCAGCGATATTGTGCACTTCGCCCACTTGGGCAGTACAATAGCTGACCAAATACGATTCCTCCGTGACTTCTTCACTCATAATTTGAATCACGCACTTCATACTTTCTTGACGTCTCAATAATTGTTCCTTCTTAACGTAAAAAAAATTCTTCATTCTTGACAATGCAGTCGGGCTGTACAGTTTCTAAATTCCGCTGAATGTTAACAACTACGATGGAAATATTTGGAAGTAGCTTGCTACGTAGCATGCAGAGTGGTGAGCCGTTAGAATCAACAAATTCGAGATTGGTGTAAAATTCTGCACACTTTCTTGTTTTCATCTTTAGTGATTTGTTATGTACCTTACTGCTTGAAGACATGGAGCTTGAAGTCGTTACATCACTTTCGTAAATTTCTTAGTCTTAGTCGGAAATCTTCATGGGATATGTTCCAGATGCTCCATCTTTGAACATCGTTGCTGTCTTTTAGAAACAACAGTTTCATTTTATTTCATGACAAACCTGAAATAATATCGGCCGAGAAAAATGAATTTTACAAGGACAGTGAATAAGAAACATGGAGTGAATATAATGCTGCCCGAGAGTGATCCATGAATTCGCCATGGCGAATTGAATTGTGTGCTCTAAGCTGAAACTTGAGTTGGAACTGTACTTGGTGCTGTTCGGTGCAGGTTTATGAGTATATAGCCCTGTGCATTGAAGCATAGTCAGTAAAGTCACGATATTCTTTGAGGCGATTCGACTTGTTTTTGGATGAAAGAGAGGTAGATAAATCACAGTGGAATGTTCGTGGCATGTGTAAATGAAACAGATGAAACAGAAGAGGGGGGAGGGGGGGCAGAGGAGGGAGAAAGTGTAAGCGCGCGGCCACTACATGCATGTGTAGAGATGTGTTTTGAGTCACCACATACCTTGTTGTATCCTTTAAATTCTTTTGTTTGTGGTTTTTGTTTGTAGCATTATTGTAGATTTATTGTGCTGCTTGTCACCATATTTTCAGATATTAGGCACTTAGATGAAAAGTAACTTTCATAAAATCAACATCGATACGATATTTATGACAGTTGTTTTCTACAGTATGTATGACAACACTTAGTTATGTACCGAGCGAGGTAGCGCAGTGGTTAGACACTGGACTCGCATTCGGGAGGACGACGGTTCAATCCCGCGTCCGGCCATCCTGATTTAGGTTTTCCGTGATTTCCCTAAATCGCTCCAGGCAAATGCCGGGATGGTTCCTTTCAAAGGGCACGGCTGACTTCCTTCCCTGTCCTTCCCTAATCTGATGAGACCGATGACCTCGCTGTCTGGTCTCCTTCCCCAAAACAACCCCCCCACCCAACCTAGTTAAGTTGATATTATCTTGGCACAGACGCCCTGTGGAGACACAGAGCTCCACGGAGCACACTTATAGTTCACTATACTTTGTTGCTTCGAATGATCTTTCCACTCATATCCCTGGATATTGATCATCCCTTCTGAGACATCCTAAGTAAAGAGAGCCTAGCGAGAATAAGCATAAGACACTGAGTGACTCGTATTTAAAATATTTTCGTTGCTAAATTGCAGATATATTAACCATTTTGTATTAAATTAGCAGTATTTAAGTTCTGATCTGAATCTTTATATACCAGTAATTTTATATCCCTGCTATCTATTGAAATGACTAATCCGATTTCATTGGTAATAATGTCAACCGTTTTGCTATGGAAAAAAAGGAAATTTTTTAAATTACCGGAACGTCACAGTTTTTAAATGCTTCAGTATTCAACAGTATGAGTTACAAATGTATTACGACAGACAAAATTTCCAAAAGAACGAAATACAATGACAATAAACAACTCATACAACATTTTCATGCATTCTTATCATTTGAGTGCAGGTACAACACTAAAGTGCGTTATTTGTTGATACATATGTTAACTCAACTCAAATTATCTTCTACTAACAAGCAAAGAGGTTCTGACATTCTCCGTCATACATGTGATATATGTGAATCAGTCTGTTTGTTGAAATGATGTATCGGGCTATATACTAAAAATGGGTGAGAGCCATTGTTCAATTTCATTACACATGTGTTGAAAAGTGTTTGTTTATTGATTGCTGTTTGGCGAAAACTTTTCTTATATCGATCGATGTTCTGAAATGTGTTCTACAATAACTGCTTTTGGTACTGAGTTGAAAGATAGGGAACTTCATTTGTGTACTTATAATGACAGAAGATTGTGTAGAAGACACCTTGACGAACTAAAATTATTTCTAGGAAAGTGCCTGATACTGTTTTATGAGAGCACCTAACTGAAACCAGTAACGCTATTACATAATCAGTTGGTTTACTGATGACTGTTATGTTGCAAGCGAGGTAATAGACTCCACAAATATTACGATTCAGTCTAAATTTATGTTCTAGACATCTACCCTCATTTGTGTACTGATTAAATTTTTCAATTTATGCCTATCAGCACTGCATTTATGATAAGGCAGTAGACTATTTTTTGAACTAATGGTCTTCTTTTTGTAAATATGATGCAAAACCACATTTCCGTATTCCCATAATTTATTTTGGTTCCAAATTCTGTTACTTAATTTTACAATATACCATATTATATCTGGTGTTGTGTAAATGTACCTATAGTTCTTGTATCACTCCTGTTTAACAACTGTATATATGTTTTCACTGTTACCAGTAACTGCACTTCCAGGTTTTGAACTTCATTAAAATCTATGTTAATGACTTTGTTTTTATTTGTATATTTGCTTTCAGAGTAGGTCAGTTAACAGAGTGGAATGACTGGTCTTGAAAATCAAATTCAGAAAGTGTGAAGAATCTTTATGATCGTCAGCAAAGTAGTCAACAGAAGCTATACAGGAACAATAGTCAGTTATTTCCATGATTCCTAATAGCTATTCAACAATACTGATTACTTATGAAAAGTTGCCAAAACTCCAGAAGTTATTGATATGCATATTTGTTATTATTACATTTTGGAAACACATTGGGAAACTGACATTACACAGATATTTTCTATATATCAAAAACTAAAATTTTAAATAAGGGAATAAAGCTTGAAATTATCATTGCTAGTAATTTGGAGTCACTACATAGTATAAATTCAGTGCTGGCTAACGTTTTGGATACCTGATGAAACTGATGTCAGCATTTGGTGTTGGTTTTGTGATTTCTGGCATATTATTGACTGAAAATGTCGAATAACAGATGTGATATTAATATCAGTGGGGGTAGTTGGAGGCTAGCCAACTTGCCATATAGTAACATGTAAAAAAAAATCATAAAACTATCTACCTCTGTATTTCTTTTTCATTCCAGATTATTGGCCGAAGAAAAAGGAGAATTGCCACTGGAAGAAGACTAATCGATGAAGCTCCGATTCTCTTATTCATTCTACATGGGCTTAATAACGAAACTGAGTACTATTTTCTGTATTAGTATATATCGTCCACAATGTAATGCCATATTTTTATAATAAAAGCCATATGGGTGCCTAGAAACGTTTCAGACTTCACCAGTCACATACAGCTGTGTGGACTGCTATGATGACATTCACTGGGTCACAAGATGTTACCAGACATGCAAATAAACGCCCTTTGTGTCCAGCCAGGCAATGTATCCGAGTGTAAACGATCTCTACACAAAAGAACTGAGACTGCTCGCATTACTAAGGAACTCTTTGTCATGCCGTGTTGGTGTACCGCAGTTTTTCGATCTCGATCTGCGTGCTTTCGCTGTTACAGTTTACATAATAATTTAGCTACACAATGGCTGAGATGAGGACTTTGCTACATGTGTGTTCTTGCAGCCTGTTAACCAGTGATAAAATGAGTTTTACTGGACTCAAATGGGTTTTACTTTGAATAAGGCTACCAAAATGAGCATATCTGACAAATATGCAAATTAGCTGCAGAAGTCTCATTCCTGTCGTGACAGATCTCGAGCACTACACCGTCTACCGTCGAGCGGGAACACGGCTGCCGCACAGTACCTGCTATGGTCGGTGGTGAAACTGCGTAAGGATATGGTTTAGTTTCGAAAAGTAGTGGCATACTATCATACCACCACAAATAATAATATGAGCAGTCTCCTTTTATTTGTGTCTACTTAGTTAATTGCAGGCACTGCACCTCACAATTACAGACGTGTTTCCTGTTGCAGTGAGGCTACAGAGAGAGTCTTAAGTATCAGCCGTGTACAAGTGTGCGGTCCACGTGTCCTGGCATTATGTCAGTGAGATTACGAAAGCGTTACATGTGCTCAGGTCCGCTGCTATAATTTTTTGACGACTTGTCACCGTCAGAGAAGTACTAAACCCAACATCTGCTCCTAACTGAGAGCCGCCTTCGAAATATAGAACATACAGCTGCGAATAGGTGCTGCACCTCACGTACGTTAGTTGTCTGCAGTAACACGGAGGAAGACGATATGATTCAGCTGACATTGTCGTGTCCAGCCTTGAATTAATAAAGGAAGGAGAAGGTAAAATAAAGGAATAGCCTGATTAACTGATTTTAGTTACTGAGTTGCCTGAATTCTTTCGGGACCTTCCGTATAAGAATTAATTTGCGTTGCGGTTAGAGTGGCATTCGACACTGAAGTCATTATAGAGGGAGAAATAGAACAGGTAGGCTAAAGTATGGCCTTGAACTCCGTCTCGCCATCAATTAATTCCGTATTCAGCTGAACCGTATTAGGAAATTCGCATTTAGTCTAAATTTAGATGGGGGTATGATTATTAGAATTATTAGAACCGTGTTGTTCCTAAAAGAGCTTGATTGTCTTGATGATTTGAAGATGTAATAGAAAATAAAAGTTCTCTCTCTCTGAAGGAATCAACACCAACTGAGTGGTTACTGAGAATTCTGATTATTCAGGAAGGTTGCCTGAGATGATTTCGATAAACAGCAGATTTGGTGAGACTGCCACATTTTGGTGTTGCGCAATACACCTAGTCAGGTCTCAGCACGAAACACAGAATCACTAAAACCGAATCACTTTTCTCTCAGCGTAACATTTCTATTGTTTAACATTGTTATATGGTGCTAGGCATGTGTGCATGTGCAGCGCAAGATTACATTTGTATTGTTGTGGATGATTAGCGGATTACAAGGAAATAAGACGGTCGTATCTTGGGCCAACATATGGCCTGCTCCTCTTGAATGGCAGCTAAAGGGTCATAGAGCTTGTTATCCCTTTGAGAGGATGTGTCACAATCAACGTTTATCCTCACTCAGATGACACTGTAGACAGGTTTCAAAATTAACCTAAGATATTAGCGAACAGCCTGGTAATCTGAAACTGTACGTCACAAACTACCCTCATCACGCCGGCCCAGTATGGGTAACATACATTTCTTACACCAACAGAATTCGAACCAGTTACTTACAGTTCGTCACCCATGAAGAACTGCACAAATATGAGAACAAATTTTGCAAACAACGTTAGGGGATGTGAAGTCGTACCTGTAGCGGAAAGGTGTGTCCTCGAATATCATGATAAAATTCCACTCAAGCCGCCTGCGAGATAAATGCTGGTGATGCCACAACAGAAACAAACTTGAATACCGAAAACAACCACAGGCTAGATGTTCGATTTGTTGCTCGATTAAAGACATTGATGTGCATGTCTGGAAACATAATAGCGCGTTTCAGAAACACCCAAAGTGTTGCACAGATACTACTCGTTGTTTAATGATTTAATGTTCTTTCAGAGACGAAACTGACCCAAATAATAAACTTTTACATTTTGTTGGATCATTCCTGAAGTCTATAAACAAGGTGTGGGACAGTTTCTCAAATTGAAAGTACTGCTCTCATGTGAGAAGGAGATATTAGAAAACTTGTCACACTCAACTTTAACGTTTTCGCACGCATGTTAATAAACAGTGAAATAAGGAATTAGTTGCTCAAAAATGTCGTACGTCACCAAAAACTAAAAAGTTGAGAGGTGCTAAAGAAAACCCACGGCCGTTTTTAAAACAGTGCTACACACTGCGCTGAATTAGCAGTCCACATCCTCTTGGAGAGACATGAAAAATGTTCTTACCCCCTCCCCAACCTCCCTTTGCCCATTGCTTTCCATATATCTAGTCTCAATATTCCTGATTCTTATTCTCAGTAATGAAAGAAATCCTTGCATGATGTTTATTCTGAACTCCATGTGTATGATATACTAGTGTGAGTTGGCAACTATATTCTTTTGTAGCAGACCAGTGCATGTAGTAATAAAGACCAACACTACATGTCAGATAATATACTGTATTCTCAAGCCAAAGGTGTCAGCTGTCACACAGCTCACAGGTTCAAGGGAAACGCACATCACCGCTAAGGAAATACAAGGAACGTGGTGGGATTGATGTGTGAAACGAGATTGCTGTGTCTTGTAGGTTGAACAGGTGAGTGCTCAGCAGCAGTTACTAAAGCCCAATGGTCAATATCCTGGTGATAAGAAATCGGCTGGATAAGTTTTTCTTCAACTTGGAGGAAGGAAAAGACATAAACCAACAGGACTGTGGTCACAAATCACAGTGTTTCTCAAACCAATCGTCGACGTTATGACAAATTTACTTTGAGGACACACCAGTAGCAATTTTCAGTGCCCACAGTGCCTTCTACATCTCTGAATAGTATTAGGTATGTTTTGACCCTGCAACTGTTACGATATCAAATAATAGAAACTTGAAACTAAATGGTTTCCATCACAGTGTTACAGCCATTACTATTTTCTCTAACTAGTGGCTTGTAATACATGTTATTACCAATATGTTCATACAGGTGACTGCACACTGGATGTGCTCCCTAGAAGCAATCTGTGTAGTGGACACAAGCACTCAAATAAAATCACAAGAATGGCTACTACTCTCGAACAGATATGACCTCATCTGGGACAGAGAGCGAATTCCTTCGAAGCATACTTGATGCTATAATGTCCTCAGTAATAACAATACAACAAGCTATATGAATAAAGAAAGCCTCTTCTGCTATCACCACGGAAATAATAACTAGCTGTGGCATAATATCGTAAAGACTTAAGTCTTTTTTACTGTTCTCAGGATGATGCCATACTCCATCCATTGATAACTCAGAAAATACTGTGCTCCGAGTGGCTGAGAAGCTATATAAGTAACTGGATTTTATAGAGTGCAGTCAGTGAAACATGTAAAAAGAAAAGAAGAATTGCATATGGAAGCAAACTCGGTAAAAAATCTGTTCTCAATTGAAAATAAAATTATATTGAGTCACAGAGTCACTACTCAGAACATATTTCCAGCAGTAATGCCCCAAATTCGCAATGTATTTGTCCTTTACACCTCAGTGAATTACTTGACACCAAAATAAAATATATTTTTCCAGTGCAACCATATTTAACACGCAGACACAGAAAGTATAATAAAATGCGCGTATACACAACCAAGCAGTAAGCCAGTCCAGGAGACATTTCAGGCTAAACGATCTGTTTTATAATTGCAGAGGAAAAAGATAATGAGAAGTCTCTGTGGTCTAATGATGGGTCGCACAAGTGTTTTGAGAACAGACTCCTTCGTGGACTGATTGTATTTTCTTAGTATCCTAACAATGGACTGAAGTCTTCAGCCTGCGTCTCCCACCCTAATGTTTCTGTCAGAACCAACACTCTGTTACCCGATCACATTTGTTAAAAGGATTGGATCAAATAGCCTTCCGCCGAACCAAGCAAATCATTAAAACACCGTTAGTAGGAAGACACATGACAGAGCACCTGCTGTAGTTACAGATGACCAATATATGAAACTATGCTAAGAGAAGCACGTGCTGATCAAATCGAAGCAGTCGCCACAGCTTCCGAACTACACAAATACAACTGTATTAAAAGAAGTCCACAGTTAAAAAACAGATTTAAGGAAAGACCCATTATTAATAAAAAGGAACCCAGTCTGCAGAAATCAGTAACAAATCCCATAAGGCAGTAATAAGTGGAGATCGCTTAGGAGCCCGATCACCAAAGACCGAAGATAAATTCAAAGTCATAATAATACTCATTTTATGGTCAGTGGAGCTGGGACACTTTATAATAAAGAAATAAAAATAAATGTCAGCATGTGACGGCCCAGCAGCGCATATACTTTTCGCTACCATTCATGAAAGTGCTTTCAAAACTGCTCGTTTTGGGGTATAAGTCGTGGTCATGGCATATCAGAAATAACGCCTTCTTCATATCCTAGCATGGCGCCATTTCCTTTGTGTGCTATGGACACACTAGATGGGAACCAAAGATTTATGCCAATTTTTTTTCAACAAATAAAGCGTTTATATGTATATCACTCACTGACCTTAACTTTCACTGTGCACAGCAGAAGCGCGAACGATACCGCTGACAATGCAGAACTCAGCTGTTGTTACATACATATCTCACGTCGCAGTTTATCTCCTGTATTGCCACCCCATCTCCACGACGGCGTTGCAAATCTCTTCTTCCTGTTGCCAGTAAGCGAGTCTTACCGGTGTTCTCTTATTTTATGTTAACCGAATGATGAACACACACTGCTGAACCAAAGACGCAAACGCCATTTCTGTCTCGAAAATAAGAAATGAAACGAAGAAGCTACCATTGCTGTAAGGGATCGAGTGTTGATTTTGTAACGGTGGATAATTTAGCCAACATTTAAAATTTAGAAAACATTAACTTATTTATTTACCTATTTTGTGTTTTTTCTTCCTTAGTTAAAAGGTCCCCACGTTTCCTAATCAAATCAGAAATCCATCCATGCATTGTGAAAAGGAGAGCCGTTACGTTCTACATGTAGGGACATACTCTGCATGTCAACGGCACACAGTTTCCCTGTGTAATGGAAGTTCGCTCACAGAGCACAGCAGACCGATACACATTCGTCTCTGCTGCGTGATGCGCCCACTGTGTTGCCCCGTGATCGCCTGCTGATATGTCAGCTCGCCACACGTGTATAGCATAGAAATTAGATAGTACACGTGCATCAGCTGCCATCGTTCTGTTGTATAATGTAATCAAAAACAGAAATAAGCCAAAAAGAGAGGTACGTTGCTGGATGAAAGAAATGTTTACCTGATAACTGCGAAGTGGAAACAGACTAATGCATGGTACAACATTTATGACTCTGGGAGCTACTATGAGAAACTTTACTCATATGTCATTATCTAGTTGCGAGCTCTTGATTTCAACAATCGAACCGATCTAAAGAGAATGGATACCTGATTTAGTTTTGGCATCTGCATTTCTTCGCAAATAATTTTCCATACATCTTTAACTGTGGTGCTGAACTTTTTTTGGGTTCCACAGTACTTCTTTCCACTTCTACTACTGTATATGAGCTACACATCTTTCAGTGTTCATCATTATGTGGAAGAAATGCTTGGGCAGTTGTCTGCACTGAACGAACAGAGTCCAGTAAATTACCATTTCCGCAGTATACTGGTATTTTACTGCCACACTTTGGATCACGCGTCAACAGCTCGATCGCATCAATACTCGCGTGGCAAAATGGTATCCATTGCATGTGTCTAAGAACCGAACCTTGCGGTGTGTGTAGTGGATTTGCGGCTCTGTTATGGCAGTTTCATAGTACTGCAGTAGTGTTTGTTGCTATGTTTGTTAGTGGACTAGAGGTAAAAGTTAATTTGCGAGTGAAGTTTGATATAGCGGTCAAATTGTAGTTTGTGTCGCTGATGTAGATCTGTATTTGCTGTGTTTCTAAGAAACATATTTCATTTGCCACACACAATTTACATTTATAAAGTAACTTCGAAACTACATCACGTAGCTGAAGATGACTCTGCACCAGGCGTATCTTTTACGTCGTCCAGTAAAAACAACAGCAACAACTGTGTTAAAAGTTAATGTTAGTAGTAGTTCAAGGCTGGTGTCACCCCACTCTGCACTGTTGCCAAATTTATCGACGATGGCAGCGATGGATGTGACAATGTCGCAATGGCGTCATGGTGGGAAATTCAAATTTTGGCGGGAAAATAGGTCAATTGGGTTACCTCCACTAACATAACCCCCTGCTCCTGTCTCCTCTCCTCCCCAAGATAATAGCAAGAAGCTCAAATTGTGGCAGGAAAATAGGTCACTTGGGCTACATCCACTAACCTAAGAAAATGGCGGGAAAACAGGTCACTTGGGCTACCTAAACTAACCTAAGTCATCCAGCCACCACGTCTTCCATGGAATTGGTGGAAAAAGGACACAGCCTGCGATGGGCTGCTGGATAGGATGGACGCAAGTCTTTGCTTTGCATGCAGTGTTTATTTAAACAAATGGAGTTTTAACGGTCAGTAGCTCCATCCAGTCTGTTCAACATGAGGTCTGGAGTCAAACTGACCCAGTACACTGTACCACCGCCAGAGGGCACTTTCATCCCTCCTGTGTCTTAATCCAAGATGGAGCTCTGGGGAAAATGGTGGTAAAAGACTCACTCTGTGTCCAGCTGCTGGAGAGAAAAAAGTGTACTTCATTTATTTTCCGTGGGAAGCTGGAACAATTTATTTAGGAATGAATTTCCTGTAGTTTAATTATTATCCTGATACAAAACACTCGCAGTGATTTGCATGGGTTCACAATACATAGCCTACAGACTCGCAAACTGCTCGTAAATTACCAGATAATGCAGTACACTGATGTGCAAACACAAAAACAACTCACACATTGTCAAAATAATGCATGTTTAATGCTCTGCAAACACGCTCACTATTTGTAAACATTTGAAATAATGCATTCTACAACCTACTGAACTGCAAAATACTCGTAAATTACCGAAATGATGTGGTACACTGATCTACAGACAGACAAACAACTCGTTAAGTCGCGCAGTCTGAGACGTCTTGACATGGTCTGCACTGCTCCCTCCGACGGAGGTCGAGTCCTCCCTCAGGAATGGGTGTGTGTGTGTGTGTGTGTGTGTGTGTGTGTGTGTGTTGTCCTTAGCGTAAGTTAAAGTGAGATCATGTAGTGCGTAAGCTTAGGGACTGTTGACTCCAGCAGTTTGGTCCCATAAGACCTTACCACAAATTTCCAATTTTCCAACTCGCAAAATGTCAAAATAATGCACGTGAAACACTATGCGAACAGACTCAATATTTATAAATTGTCGAAATAATTTATTGTATAGACTACAGACAGGTTCATATAATAATGCAGTACACTGATGCACAGACACATTCACCACACATAAAATTGTCAACAAATAATGAATGTAAAACGCTATGCAAATACACTTGCAACGATTAAACAGCCGAAAATAATTTAGTGTACAAAATTAAAAGCTTTCGAAGCATCATTAAGAAATATAACCTCAACATATCAGCGAATTGTTCCCAAATCTCAAACCATGGCGGTGCTCACATGCCAGGTCGGCCTGCCCCACAAAGTGACGATGAGGCCGTCAGCTGCTGAGCCACATGCAAGTGTCCATTTGGGTCCCACAATGATGAGGTGGTGGCATCTCTTTCATTCTTGACACCTGAGAAATTTCTGTCGAAACACGTATTTACTTAGCCACTGTGGCTGACACATAGCCTTTGTACCCGCTGGTCCAGCGAGATGTTTGCAAAGCGGCTCACTCTTGCTTAAAGGATGTCAGTGTTATACTGACATCACATGTCTATGTAAATAACAACTGAGTCTCCCTCTGGACACGATATATAAATCTTTTGCAATGCTTTAAGAAGCTATTTACGAAAATATCGCAGAACAACACAGGTGCATTTTTCCTAGCGATCCTATCACGACAGCCTATCCATTACAAATCAATCTTCCTGTAATTCGTAATGTGTCACAGAAACAGTTAATGGTCGCTTTTGTTGTTGTAGGATCTTTCGTGATGTCTAAGCTCGTCTGCGTGGAAATTCTTGTCTTAACAGGACGTGTTTACGAAAATAGCCCAGAATAACACTGACTGCATCTTTCCTCAAGGTCCTAAAGAGGTACCCCGTCCATCACGTGTTACCCTTCCCGGAAACCGTAACGTCCTGCTTTCTACATATGTCTCAGATACGGTAAACACTCTCCCCGCTGAAAGCCTTCACCATATCCGTGCAAGACTGTGAAATCACCGTTAATGATGTCTTTTGAATGAATGGAGCATTCTGATTCACTCTTACTGAATTTACCCGCCAAATTTCTGATGCTGCCAATGTGGGAGCACTGTCCGCTATTTTTATCTGCAGACGAGACTTCTCAAGACCCATAGTAGAGCTGAGTTAGTGTTCAAGTGTGGATTCGCTGTGCATTATATCCAGAGAGATTGTGGGATGCGTATCCACAATATGCCACGTCCGGGATGGGGTTTGAAGGTGGGTCCGCTATACATAATGCCAGAGCGATGTTCAGAGGTGGATCCATCATGCGTCACATATATGATAAGGCTCGAAGGTGGACCAACCACGCGTTACGTCTGAGATTGCGTTCTGTTTTCGAAGTTTGGTCCACCAGCGGGAAGACTTCTTCATGGTGGCCATCGGCGACACACACACAGACACAGGCACATAGAAAACAGAGTAAACGCGCTGCAGCTGTAGAATATATAGGTGGAGGTGACTGGGTGCATTCGAGTACAGTGCCATACTATTCCGCAAGACCAGAAAAATAGCTCATTTGCACTAGGTGTTGGCATCTGCACTACATTTACAAGTAATTTTTGAACACGGAACGAGAAGTGATGTCTTGGTCCCATGGGTAGAAGTGACATAAAACCGATAGAATTACGAAAAATTACGGAAAATACGTATAAATTGAGGGAAAATATACCAGAAAGCAGGTAAATTGAGAAAGTGCTTGCGTGTCTTCTGGTTGGTGCAGAAAAAGTCTTGTACATGGAAACGAGCATGCGGCAGCAAGAGGAAAACGAGAAAACGTTCTCAGGAAGCATCGGTAACCAGAGAAACAGTCATCTTTTTCCGTCGTGGCACATTCTATTGTATGTTTATCGAGGTAATAGTGATACACACGAGCTGACTGCTGTCTTTGATGCTTTCCTGGGAAAACAGAGAACCATCTGCCTCCAAACTTACTTGCATCTGCGTTAAAGGATGACAGAAAATGGATGCAGTGATCGGTTGAGATGGAGATGTAACGAGGTACGATTTAATGGTAGACTGAGAGTGCATTATAGACAGAGAGGGAGATGTTGTTGTAGGTCATTTGACCATTATTTCCCACTGTTCTGTCAGGATGCATCAGTTGTGTGACACAGTCTGCTTTCGACTAGTATACAACCGCATGTTCTGTTTGTGACTTAGAGCACTGTCTGCTTGCGATTGTTAACAGCAAACCTCCCGGTCATCAGACGACCTCCATCTCATGTGTGATGAAACATGACCATCTCGTTTCGACACATTCCTCTAAACGAACAAAGGTTTATGTGACGTACTCCATCCTCCTGTCACATCTTGGATATAAAATCGAGACTTCAGTTTCATAACTAAGATGATTGTAAGTTAGCGACAGGTGTTTGTGAGGTACTGCAATCCTCATGTATACATCTGCTTGACAGATTGTCTGTTTACAGAGTTAGTGGTGCCGTGAGGTCTAATTTCACATGCCAAACACCACTGCAATGCGTTTATCTGCTTTCTTGTAAGAGGTATTCTCCATCACTAACGATCATAATCTGTAGGACTGATGCAAGCGTAGCACAAATTCTGAACCGTGATCGGATGTGAACAGTGGACGCTACACACCTCTGGAAAGCTATATTCTGCATGTATCACACATAATCGATGTTTTATGGAATTTACAATTTGTAACCACAGTTTATCGCAGATAAACCTTGACGAAGGATGTATGTCACCGGTGGAAATATATTCTAACATTGAAATATTATCAGTATTGCATTCCACATGACTAATAGGTCGGAAACTGCAGGAATCTAACATCATAGCCAGTTTTAAGTGCAGAATCGTGGAGCCCTAGGACTGCATGTGTTTATGTTCTCTGTTACCAGGCGCTAGAACAATACTTTAGAATTGATAGCGTAGTTGATTTACGTAAAATGCTTCGAACGCCATCTGTCTGAAGCACCATTATGCATAAAAACCACCCGTTACTTGTTCTTCTTAACTGTCTGCTATTACATCACAACGCTTTCATATGTACTACTATACACTAATAAGGGGTACTAACCTTTCGACATACGCACATCTGGAGAAATGTTGTGCACTTGGATGGGTGCAGAATAGCAGTTACAGATTCGGTAGGCTTCATTATTTCACGAGACGCTGAATGTACAAGTATACTTCTGTTCAGCTCCAGACTAAATGCGCCCGCATCTCGTGGTCGTGCGGTAGCGTTCGCGCTTCCCACGCCCGGGTTCCCGGGTTCGATTCCCGGCGGGGTCAGGGATTTTCTCTGCCTCGTGATGGCTGGGTGTTGTGTGCTGTCCTTAGGTTAGTTAGGTTTAAGTAGTTCTAAGTTCTAGGGGACTGATGACCATAGATGTTAAGTCCCATAGTGCTCAGAGCCAAGCCAGACTAAATCAGACTATAGTGCAGAGCGGGCTGGTCACAGACAATGCGAGGAGATGTTTCAGTCTCTGACTTTATCCTAAGAATGCGAGAATGCCCTGTGACTCCCATCTGCATAGAGAAAGATCATAAATTACGTACTATGCTCGAAGCGCTAAGTGCTAGTACTATGTAGATCGCTGTCGGGTATACTTTGATGTATTAGTTCGAGAATTAACAATGAATAGATGTACTGCACAGTCACCTATCTACATTCGCAGTGGTACTCGCAAAGTAGAGGAGGAGCGGTTTAGCGATGATACAGAATCTGGGAAGCATGGTGCCTCGTCATTGGACGATGTTGAATTTACGGTAAAATGTCTAAAATTGTTGGCACAATCAACTGTGATGCTTATTATTACAGTACATCAACGGTGTCTTTTCCATCCTATCTGTTCACCTGTACACTATTGATTACCACATAATGACTGACTGATATCGCTTGTTTGAAATGTAGAAAGACTCTTTGTGGAGGGGCAACAGCCGGCCGGAGTGGCCGAGCGGTTCTAGGCGCTTGAGTCTGGAACCACGCGTCCGCTACGGTCGCAAGTTCGAATCCTGCCTCGGGCATGGATGTGTGTGATGTCCTTAGGTTAGTAAGGTTTCAGTAGTTCTGAGTTCTAGGGGACTCATGACCTCAGATGTTAAGTCCCATTGTGCTCAGAGCCATTTGAACCATTTTTTGAGGGGCAACACTTTCTGGGTATGGCTAGCACCAAAATAGCGACAGCGCACGTGACTGCAATATGAGGAATCACTCGAAACACAGCACAGAGCCACTAACTATCCTGTCACTGTGACAGATGACTTTAAATATAGAGGCCGTCAGTCATCTTCAGATATCAGTTTGGAAACGCTCCTCAACGCCGCAAAACGCTTCCACTTTCCTTACTTTGTGACTTTTTTTTATTTAAAATCATCCAGAGTGTGTGTGCGTTGTGGTAGCAGTAGCAACAACGTGATTTACACCATGCGATGTCTAATTTTCTGTGAGAGGCACTGGATCGGAACGTGTTAATGTCAGTTTAGAAACTGACAAAGACCTCGGAGTCGTGGCGGAAAAATCAAAACGTATTGTAGTGTAAAAAACGTATTGCTGCAGAAAAAACAATGTTTCAAACAACAACACAGGGAACCTCTCTTCCGACTCATAGTATAGTCTGTGGGATGGGGTCATTCTCCTTCAGTACGGTTGTTGAAACTTTACACAGGTCTGTGCAATGATCAATCCCGTGTATTTAATAGGACCGCTGCATGTTCTCGATGCCGGCACTCATACAGTATTTCTTTTCAAAATGGTTCAAATGGCTCTGAGCACTGTGGGACTTAACATCTGAGGTCATCAGTCCCCTAGAACTTAGAACGACTTAAACCTATCTAACCTAATGACATCACACACATCCATGCCCGAGGCAGGATTCGAACCTGCGGCCGTAGAGGCCGCGCGGTTCCAGACTAAAGCGCCTAGAATCGCTCGGCCAGAGCGGCGGCATTTGTTTACAATGCATCGGAAGAGAGAGGTTCGGTAAAAAACGTATCGATTTCTCTATCAGATTAAGTTAGCGGAGCTTTTATAGTTCGTAATTTTTCTCTGTTGGATGGTATAGAATAACGATGATAGAATGTTGGAGTGATAGATGTGAATGGACCCAGAAGGATGCGGATTTCCTTTGGATTGCCGTACCAGTGTGACGTTGAGTCTTCCTAATTTTCCCAATAAGAGACACCCCCATAACTCTTTGTACTGTCTTTTGTACTACTTCGTGTTGCAAGAGTCGGCTTCGTTTGGCACTGACCTTATACATCCTACACGATTGGCAGAGCAACGACAACATGTTCCAGTTTCCTCCCACGGATCAAAACACACTTCTGTCACGCTAACTCAGCTGAGCTTGTCTCTACAAAGTTTGTAGAACGTATTAGACACACAGGGTGGTTATAATTAAAATTAAGTTTTCAAAATGCTGTAGAAGTAACACCACTGGTGAGAATGACGTCAAATTGCAACGGAATATTATCGGAGAAGCGGGAAAAGTATGGCAGGAGAAAAAAATAGTGTGAAAATTGATCATTAGATGGCTCTGTATGTGTCAGAATATGTAAATGAAAACACTTGTCATGTACACGCTCCATTGAAGTTGGCATAAACACGCCGGGTACACGACTTTTCCTCCTGTCGCGTCTGCGACGTTTGCCATGACTGTCTCGATGCAGGATCGCGCTCTGCTTGTAAAGCTGTATTACAAGAATGATGACTGTGTACACGTCGCTCTGGAGAAGTTCCGGACACTGAAGGGTTTGAAAAAAAGGCGTTGGTCTGATGACTGCCGTTGGTCTGGAGAAAATGATTCAGAAATTCTAACAGATGGGTTCTTTTGGTCTGAAACCTGGTGGAGGGAGGAAACGAATTGATTCGACGTCAGTGGAAGCAGTGGCGACAGCAATGCAGGAGGACACGAGTAGTGATATGCAAGCATGTAGTGCACGGAGAATTGTCGAACACTGGACACCCCCTTCAGCACTGTGCGTATAATCCTATGAAACATTATTACCCATGTACACGAGTTGCTCCCTGTTGACCTGCCAGCAAGAGAGACCTTCGCTTTAGAATTTCTTGCTCGCATGGAAATGGAAATGGACATGTCAATATGTGACATTCCCTCGTTTGATGTACCAGTTTGTAACATCCCGCCTGCGGAATGACAAACCCAAACTTATAACGTACTGGACCCCTTGGACTGTCTGGTATGGTAAGCGGCAGATTTATAGAGGTGCATGGCAAGTCCTCTTTGTGACCTACCTGCACGGTGGCAGAGTAGTCAGCCTCCTCACTTTCTCGACCTGTAATCCTACCTGCCCTTGCCTGCGGTTCATCCCCTCATACGTTATTCGGCACCCTCTGACTCTGGACTTATCATGTACGTAGAACTAAGGTATGGAGAGGAATGTCGATGCTACTAAATAATGCTACGCAGCTCTGATAAAAGCAGTTATGTTCTAGAGACACGTTGGCCTTAAATTCTTTTGATACAATTTATTACAAAATTAATTGTAAAATCGTAGTTTACACGTCAGAATCCAGCCAAATAGTGATCAGACGGGTATGGCCCACTAAGTGGGTTCAAGACCACTGTCGGTTACTGACTGCATTTGGTTGTTGTCTCAATTAGGCTAATCCCAGTTGTAATCATATTAATATAATTCACTCAGCTGACATGTGGATCTCTTAATGCACAAGGCCAGGATCTTGTATTACCGGATGCCACGGAACTCAGTCTTTACTTACACTTGATACCCCAAATAAAAATAAGCATGATCATAACCAACTGGTCATAATGATCATTGGCGAAAAACAAAAACACAGCTGCAGCAGCAGGAGTGAGCACAGCAGCTGACTTACTGTTTTCAGTGACTGTCATGCTGTACGCATTAAGCTTTGCTCAAGTACCTATTTGCGTCTGTGCCTCAGTAGTTGTCGCATTTTAAGATAAACATTCATTCACAGGCAAAATAACTTCACCACCTACATGAGCGTTACTTTGTCACGGTCTTATTCAGATTTAGCCAAAAAGCAAAGCTTACTCTGTAATCTAGCGGGGGCGCAAATGCTGGCCATCCGTACTGGTCCCTGGTCGAACATCAAGTCCTCAAGAATGGCGTGCTGTGCGCCCTTCACCCCCACTAAACCACTTGTGACAGCCACCACCATCTTTTCCCTTAAAACAGACACATTTTACCTTATACTTTCCCTGCTGCTTTCTACACATATACACTTTTGATTTACACTCTTCTGCCAATTTCACTCTGCCCTCTGCTCTAATTTAAGTTTTTTTCAAACGAACTAATTTTTTACGCTTCAGCAGCCTCTTGCCGGACGAAGTGGCCGTGCGGTTAAAGGCGCTGCAGTCTGGAACCGCAAGACCGCTAAGGTCGCAGGTCCGAATCTTGCCTCGGGCATGGATGTTTGTGATGTCCTTAGGTTAGTTAGGTTTAACTAGTTCTAAGTTCAAGGGGACTAATGACCTCAGCAGTTGAGTCCCATACTGCTCAGAAACATTTGAACCATTCAGCAGCCTCCGGTCGGGCCAGTCCACCTTCTCCATACCTAAAGGGCGTCCGCCTGTGGATACTGTGTCGTATTTCTAAGCTACCCCTGGTTTCCCATGTCCTTCCGCTTTCACGTTCTTGCAAGTCACCGTGCGGGCCAACCGCTCCCGACTAGGCTCTTATCGTAACCCTTCGACACACTAACCCCGCTCTGGCCGGCCGGCTGTCTGCTATCCCGCTGCATTCTAATCGGCGCTCGCTTGATTAAGAAGTCTACAACTTTAGTTTCATTGCCCGTACAACAACCGGGTTTCTTTCTGAGTCCACTTCATATCCTTAGCTATCGAATGAAGTTCCTTAAACTATTGCTTATCTTATGTGTAGTCATCCGTGCACAGCCCATTGCCATCTTTCAGTTACACAGAATTGTCGAATATGGGCAACGGAAAATCCACACACAAATCAACCAGTACCACTTCATCCTGAAAAGGTCACTGTGTGGCGCGAGTTTACAGCATCATTTATAATAGGGCCGTATTTTTTCGAAAAGGCCGGTGCTTCTGGTCCTGTTACCTGTACCGTCACTGTCAAGAGCTATGAGTGTCTTTTGCGCAACCACGTCATTCCAACTCTCCAACAGCGTGGATGTGTGGATGGGATCATTTTTATGCAACATTGCGCAACTCCACACTTTGAAAATCCAGTTAAGGAGCTGCTGAAGAGCCATTTCGGAAATTCGAGAATCATCAGCCACCACTGCCCTACAGCCTGGGCATCCTCATCACACGATCTTATCAAACAAATTTCGGGCTTGCAGCCGGTCGTCGTTCAATACCTCGCACGATATTTCAACTGGGCACCTGCCAGTGATCTTCAGGTGAGCCTTCGCAGACTGGCGAAAACGTTCTTCTTGTTTTCTTTTTTTTCTTTATTGTATTGCAGTGGCCCATCGGAGCGGGCTGGCAGCAGCATATACGCTGCTCTTCAGCCGAAAGACATAAAACATACAATAGAATGCATTTAAAAATAACATAAGGAACAAAACATGGTGTACATAGATATAAAAAAGGGGGAAACATTATGGAAGACAAGAGACAAAAAGGGGCGACTGTAAAATGGAGCCACCCGGGGTGGCCAAGGGGTACTAGGCGCTACAGTCTGGAACCGCGTGACCGCTACGGTCGCAGGTTCGAATCCTGCCACGGACATGGATGTGTGTGATGTCCTTAGGTTAGTTAGGTTTAAGTAGTTCTAAGTTCTAGGGGACTGATGACGTCAGAAGTTAAGTCCCATAGTGATCAGAGCCATTTGTATCATTTGTAAAATGGAGATAAAAATCGTAAAAAGTAGCGCACACACACAAAAAAAACACACACACTGGGACAATTAAAACAACACAAGGCGAAGGATGACTGGAGCACAAAAGTATAGACATACGGCGTAGCACACAACAATCACTGACAGGAAAACTATGTAGAAGTCCAGCACACAATTAATGTGTGTGAAATATTGTGGGACTTAACTACTAAGGTCATCAGTCCCTAAGCGTACACACTACTTAACCTAAATTATCCTAAGGACAAACACACACACCCATGCCCGAGGGAGGACTCGAACCTCCGCCGTGACCAGCCACACAGTCCATGACTGCAGCGCAGTTGACCGCTCGGCTTAACCCGCGCGGCACACAATTAAAATCACACCTCTCGACGCACAGGAGAACAGCACCAAACACAACACTACATTGTGCGTCACTCTGTTCTCTGCCCTCTCTTTCATGACTGAGCATGTCTCTATCCGAGTTCAGCACTTAATACTTTGTATCCTTGTTTGATGTGTTCTAATCGTCATCGTCTTGTGTTGGTGTTCTTCTGTTTTATTGTTGGGCGAGTGTTCTTGTTAGGTGTCTTGCATTTATAGTTGATTTTGTTGGTGTGATGGAAGCGTTTATGCACCTTTTAATTACTCTGGATGGATAGAATAGTAAATGCAACAGTTATTGTAACATACATGATAGTCCATGTACACATTTTGTCTCAGAAGGAATGGTCAGTATTCAGAGATATGGCAGAAACGATCATTTGAAGCAAAAAAGTAAATATGGACATATGTCCTATTCCAAATGGTTTCTGAGATGAAACATTATTTAAAGTTACTTATGTATGTTTTTCTTGAATAACACCAAATTTGCAGCCTCGAGAGAAAACTTGTCATAGAACAAAATTAAACTACATTAAATTTCCTTTAAAAGGTTCCCATTCATTTTTTCTCAAGGGCTTTTAGGTTTCATGAAGAGAGCTAGACAGGTTTGAAATTCTTGCACAACGCGCATGCATTGAGGTGTAGGTAAGTCAGTTTGAGATAGTTTCTCAACCTGATAGACCAAGTGTCCTACATCACATTATTCATCTCGAATTCGCCTACACTACCAAGGTACGTTGTAAAAAATGACAATGTACTGAATAATAAAGAAAATAAGTAACAATGTATCTCGGAAACCATTCAAAAGAGTGCATATGTCCACATGAACTTTTTTACTTCAAGTGATCCTTCCTGTCATATCCCTGAGTGCTGACCATTCGTCCAGGGACAACTTATATGTTACGCTTAATTTTTTATTTATTCATTTAACCTGAACAAGTTAATGGCCTCATGAGTCCTCTTACAGCAGACCAGAGTTTTGTATGTAATTACAAAACTTATTAAAATCACAGTTACTTTAATATTATATCTCTTCTTCTTCTCACTGCATGTAGAAGGCATTTGTCTGTTACCCCCTCTTGGCTGAAACTGTTGATTTTCCTTGGGCTTCCTCAATATCTTCTGCCTAATGGGTAGTTTTGGTAATCTGTCGTCTTCCATTTTTTGCCACAATCCTTCCAGTTGTTTCTGCATTCTCTAACCTGCTCATTTAAGTTTTTCACTCTCAGTTGTTTTCTGATGTCTACATTCACTCAGCTACTCTTCTTAGCAATCTCATCTCTAGTGCTTGTATTCTGATGATAACAAGTATTTCTACTGTGTTGTCCAGAAAAGAACTTCATGGTTAGGGAGCAATATTTATTATGAGCAGTGTAGTGGATCAACAATAAGCTGTGCAAAATAATCAGTAATTCTATGTTTCGTTACGGTTTAATGAAGATTATCGCTTAAGTCAAGTGATGATTTACTTCCTTGGTTGGGACAACGGGATCAGCTACAATTTCTACTCTGTCTACTCTTCCCTAGATCACACAACCTTTTCCATAGAGCATCTGGTCTTTATGTTTTAGATTAACGTATTGGTATGTCTTAGTTATCGTTTCTCTCAGTTTGATTGATTCTGTTTGCTTTCTGCATGTAATCAGTTTTATTTTCAATGGTAGGAGGTAGCTTGTGAGTCCGATAGTCAGTGTCTCGGACATTCATGGACTGTTTTAGCTCTCCGTTAGCCAAGGTGCAGGTTTTCCATACAGGTTTACAGTCTTTTGAGGAGCATATTTATAATGTAACAAGGTTAGTTTGGTAATGATGTTGTGAGCTGATATTCCAGATACGAATTTCTGTGCTTGTTGATTTCGTGGCAAATATATGTATGGGGGCCTGACTATAGGCTGCGTTATGAGTAGGTGAAAGTTGAAATACTGTTGGATTTTAAGGAGAAACTACACACTTGAATTTCACAGTGATTATTTTCCTACCAATATTTGTATGTTCCTAAGTCGAATCAAATTTTGAATGGTCAGTTTTGAAACAGGCTATCCCACCTACTTCCAGAGGCCATTAGAAGACCCACATTAGGCAATTTCTTCATGGAATTGGATATTTATGAACAAATATTTATCTTGTCTGTCTTCATTGGTTTTGGATGTGAGTAGCATGGTCTGTAAAAAGTCAAAGTGTTTGCATACCACTACTACACCTCCTCATTTGTTACTCCTGTTATGTCTTAGGACAGTGGATTCTATATTTAGGAAACTGGACAGCACGCTCGGCTAGAGCCAAGTGTCCACGTTCGTCAGAAGAGAGATAGGGATGTCGACATTCTGAAATATATGGTGGAGTTCGTCGAAATAAGTTGAAAGTGATTGCCAACTATGTTCAACAGTAACAATACCAACACGATGGTAGAAATACTGTCTGCATGAGGAGACAAGTTCGTAGCTTCTAAGGCACAGACCTTAGGGTTCATTTGCACCGCTTTTTTCCAGCCTTTATCCCCACCATTATCCTGTCATCCCTTATTCACACGCCACGTAGCCCAAATTCGAATACACATCATTCAAAATTACCATCTTTCAGCATTGAGTTCCACATATATTGTCGGGTTTGTCTTTGTAAGTTTCATAATCACTATGACTGAATCAGACCTTTTCGTTCTGATACAAATTTCACGGTTGTGGCTGTAGGTTTCGCGAACCACTACTTCCCACATACTACTCTGTAACGTCTGAGTATAGAATGTGGTGCGTGCGTATTTGTTCTCACTTTAAGGTTTTACAATGTGAAATTGCTATGTTAATAGCAAATGTTTTAATTTTATCAGTGTTCTTTCAGTGGTGCACAACAATATGTTACCCACATTGTCTTCGCCTAGAAGAATTACGAGCGATGTTCAGTGCCATTTTACCAAAATGTAAGAAGAAGGAAAATGCCGCTACCGCCAGTAGATAATTGACATGGCTTCTGGCTCATCATCAAACCTGATGGGACATCTAAAATCAAAGCATCCTGCAGAACATCTGGAACAATTTGGGTCAGGAAGCCGACCAAGATCGCCATTAATCGATGGAGAAATTCGAGAACTCATTTCTCGTGAAATGCCCTCACCGACGTCTGCTTCCACCTCGGTGACGGTATTCTCCCAAAAAGGCAAATTGAGTCTCCGGCGCTATGCAGCCCATCAATGCCGTCTGGTTCTGTAGCAAGTACTGATCTATCTCCTTTGTGGCACCCTCACCTTCAACTGCTTTTCATTTACAACAAATAAGTAATTTTTTTGATATTATAAAGCCGTTCACATTAAGTAAATCTATGCTATTAGATGTACATCCTCTAAAAACGATTTCCAGCAAGACTTAAAAATTTTTCGGCTACCGGAAAAGCAGTCTGCCGTATGTCTGATACTAGGCGAGTGTAAGTAAGATTAGTCTGAGAAGAGTGGACTAAAGTCATACCCTTTAGAGTGCTCACAATTCGAAGACAGACAGATTGCTAAAAACATTTCAAACTGCGTAAAGTCTGTTATTCCAAATAAAATATCAACTGTAAAATCACTTCCATAAGAACAGAAAATGCGTCAAATACGAAATTAACTGCCATGCTTTTAAAACTTGCACATAACCCTTGTTTTGCACATTCTTTAAACCCCACAGCACAAGGCGCAATTCAGAAGTTCATACAGAAACCAGTAGATGAGTTCAAATGAGTTTTTGCTTTTCCTAATGAGAAACCCTTTGCTATAAGCAAACTTGCTGAAATGCAAGGAAATTTGAGAAAATACCGACTAAAATTCAAACGTTATGTCCCACTCAAATGGAACTACTTCAAACGTTATGTCCCACTCAGATGGAACTTCTTCCGAAATGTTGAAAAGATTTACTTTAAATAAAGATCCCATAATTTATTTCCTCGTTATTTTAGGTCGAAAATCGGATGACTTAATCGAAGAGGTGCCCTCGCAGAAAACAGTCTTAGTTTCAGTAATGAAAATCTTGCGAAGATTAATGGAATGGCAACTAAAACCTTTTAAAGACAAAAGTAAAGCATATCCTCAAGAAACAAAGTCATTGGTTGATAATTTGCTTAAAGGACTATCAGAGTGGTTTCATGTTATCTCCAGCAACGAAATGGTTAGTCAGGCAACATTGCTGGACCCCTGATTCAAATGCAAGAATTTTCAAATGACAAAACATTTCAGGACTGCTACATGTGGGCTGTTACAGAAACGAAAGCTTTAGTTGTTCAATAAGAAAAACAGAGCTCCTGTCTGAACCGGTTAAAGCCGTCACACCTGAAACCTCTTCAAACTAGTAGGAGTTCAATGACACTATTAGTCAACTTCCAGCAAGCCACAACCCAGAAAATGCAGCAGTTGTAGAATTAAACAAATATTTAGTGGAGGGATATTTGCCTAGAAACAGTGATCCCTCAAACTGGTCGGAAACAAATAAATTGTGGCCAGCGCTGTACCCGTTAATTCTAAAATTATTATGCATCACAGCAACATCAGTGGCCTGGAAACGATTATTTTCAAAAGCAGGACCGATATGGTCTGAGAAGAGAAAGAGATTCACATTGACTAAAATGGGTCAAATTTTATTCATATATACCAATACTGATTAATTTTTCTTTTAACGGAACATACGTTTATAGTAATACTGACTGTAAATGATGACTACAGATACACTTCAATTACGGTTGATATAATTCTTATATCATGTTTTTTCCAGGAAAAGTATCAAAATGTAACAAGAATCAGTCTTCATTCGTAAAATTTTTGCACTTGATGAAAAGTATTTAGGATTTTGTTGTATATTTATAACTTTTTTAGTAGACGAAATTTAAAACTTTTGTGTTGGAAAATCTGAAAATTACGAGGGACGCAACACAAAATTATTGCTCCTCTTCATATGTTAATAAGGTAGTGTACCTTCAGTTTACTTATTTTTGTGGGTGAATGTTTGAGTGGTGAGTCATGAAAAAGAACTAGATCATTCCCGTGAGTGACAAGTTATGATCCAGTCTCGGAAAAGAACAGCTTCGCCTGTCTCTATTATACATTGCTATACAAATTATCTACATTTTTCTACAATGCTCTGAACAAAAAGATAACTTTCCTAATTGCTATATTAAGGGAAGGGAATTGAGTGGGTCAGAAGCAAAAGGATATAACTGCACTTCTTGTAGTTTGAAGGAAACTGAAGTTAAAGTTCAGAAGCGTTCCGAATTATCTTGAGATTGCTAAATGTAATTTCAATTTTTTGTAGATATTTGACATAAAAATACTCCGTAACATTTTCTATCCACGTGTTGGAACAACAGGTTAGTGTAAATGACCAGTTTTCTATCACAACTTGTAAAAGCCTGAATGCACATGTGTCCCTTTGCTTTCAGAGTATTGTTAGTTAAGAAAAATGTAATTTATGTTTTCCCTAAAATGCTTTATTCTTGATTGTTTGTACCTAGACGAACTGTTGTCACCTCCCTTTGGTTACAGATGCAAAAGACTGCGTCGCTTTCAGTCGACAACAGCTGCACATAGGAACTACTTTCCTCAGAGTTCTATATAATGGAGTCAAAAATTCACTAAATTCCTATTTGGGGGATCGCATCACAATTGATAATATGACCCAACAGAGAACACTCAAAATTGTATGTGCAGAAGGAGAAAATGTAGATGACGACGCAAGTTCACTATACAGCAAATCTTTCCCACACAACATCTAGTTTTATTATAAAGCTCTACTGACTGCTGATGTTACTGCAACATAGGTACCTGTCTTTAGAGAGACACTTTCATGCAATCTCTCGAGGCTAACTCTGCACTGTACAGCAGCATCTGATGTGAAACGAGAGTTATCCAGTAAAAAACGGAGTAAATAACAAGAAGCAGCCTCGTGCAATTCATTGGTCACTCACATACCTAACTGAACATCACATAACCATGTCTTAACCAAAGGTTTCTCATTATTCATTGCGTAACTATTCGCCTAAGAGATACCTGTCTGAAAGTGTAAAAAAATTTATGAATTTTTGTAGTTGAGCATCAAATCACTTCTTATACCTGTAATGCAAGAGTTTATATACTGTTAGCCCTTGTGATAAAGCCACATTGACTGTGCAAAAAAAAAAAAAAAAAAAAAAAAAAAAAAAAAAAAAAAAAAAAAAAAAAAAAAAAATTAAAGAATGCAGAAGCATTTTATGAACTGAAAAGACTCTTTAAACATAATTTTCGAAAAGGATCAGTGACAGTTTTATTTTCTATTATCTTTCCACTACATACAAAAGCCGTCCGTACCTCAGATAACAAAACAATATTTAGTACGAGACAGCTATGAAGTTATGTTTAGGCGATCATGAACTTCTGTGATGGCGTTGCATTGCTCATATCTTACAAAGGAGTTACCAAGACACAGCGGAACAAAGTTAGCTGTTAGTTACCTCATTACTTAAAAAATAGACAATAAGATTTATTACGTATTTTGATGAAAACCATGGTGAAGTTATATCTTTGTCGTGATCTACAGTCTGTGTGTAATGGCGTACTGCCTGAAAATTTTCAGATCATAATACCTCTTTCTCATGACAAAATATACAACTTATCAAAGCACTCATAATATCTCCTTAATCCCAAGGAGGAAACAGAACTAGGTCACTGAAGTACGTGATGACTGGCACTAAACTGCAGGAGCTAAGAATAAGTAGGAGAGCAACGGGAGTTCTATTAAAAATAGCTAACTCAGCATCCATCAAGACTTCTACATCTGGTGTCATATTACAGCTGATGCAATTATGAATGTCATATCAGTATCCACGGAATTCCCTCCTCCACTCCCATCTCCCCACCACCTCGATATGTATGTCATCATGTTCTTAGCCAATCACATGGGCGGAAGAGCACTGAAGAACTGAGGTTTCAGTCAATGGCGTGTAAGTTCGGTCCCCTACCCACTTCTAAGGCTATTTTAATTTTTATAGTTCTATAGCATCAGTATTATCATTTGCAGTCTCCACTTTGTAGTGGCATGATCAGCATGAAATGCTGCCACCAACAGTGATCAGGTAGAAAGAAGAAGAATATCTGGAAGTATTTTGTCCATCCATCCCCAATTATTATTTTTATTATTGTTATTATTAATATGTGCTTATGTGTGTGTTATTATTGTCACAAACGAGGATGCAAAAGTGGTCCATAATGTACGATTGCCTTAGCAGCAGCAGGCCCTTTCCGCAGGATGGCTTCCTGACGTATCGGACCTGCTGTTGCTCAACTATGCAGTACCACAGTCGCAGCAGCAACTGGCCACAGCCCAATGGACTCCTGATCCAATACTGGCACAATTACTGGATGAGGACACACAGTTGTTTTGCAGTGTACTAGGGCTTCAATAGCAGCAGTTCGTCTCTGCAGGACGTTTTACAGACTCATTCGACCTCATATCATTCGACTACGCCATAGTACTAATGCAGCCAGAACTTGAGTCGCAGTTAAATACTAGCAGAATACAATTTTTTGCCAATATGTACAATTTGACTGTAAGTGGTTCTAAGCATGTGAATGTAGGCTTAGCACCCCATGATGAGTTGGATGTGATGATTGAAACAGAAAATCTTCAACATCTTGATAGCAGATTGCTGCATGTATTACAGAAATCGGACTGTCTGTACAGCATGATAGAGTACATGTAGACATATATGACGACTGAATACATCCCATTATATATTCCGGTTAACACCTGTATGTTACAGTGTGCGGCACCAACTGTTAATACGTATATGGACAGGTAGCGCTTGAATTAAAATCTGGGGGGTGCTGTCAGGTAGATCAAATATTCAAGTTTGGTGAATTTAAACAGCTTTATTGATAGCACTAGAAAGATTTAGCAGCTGGCGTCAAGACATTAGAACTACATACTGTGATGTTGCTGGTGAGCACAGAGTGGATTTAAATAAATTATATCAGTGCATAAATGCTCGTATTCATTCAACACAAGAATATGCACCTGAAATCCTTATAAGCTTAGAAACAATGGAGACCGAAATTGCCGAAGGAATACCTATGTATCTAGTTGCATCTATAAGTCTCTATACAATTAAGACTGAATTCAAGGAGCACTAAAGACAGTTGATTGAAAAATACTGTAAAACTGTATTACTGTATATATGTCAAATAAAAATTGTTGTAGAATAAATAAAACTTTCCTTATTTCTTTCAACCCTACCTTAGCATAGCAACAATAATTCAGGATGGTGGTCTTTTATAAATAATGGCAGTGACATAACACATTTACTAATAGTTTTTAAAAGATTGCTTAGATGAAGAGATATATCACATTTATACTAAGAGAAAAGGAAACACGTTTTATAGACAACTCATTATTTTATTTACAATAGTTACATGACTAGCTTCATCTGATTACTTGTATATGCTAAGATGCAGCACATTAATACAATTTATTCTTTATATATTTAAATAATTAACAGTAACTAGTTACTAATATACTGAAGTGAATTGTACTAATACAACTACTATGTGTTATTATGTTCTATATTTATACAGTATGGGATCAAGCCGCTGCATGTCAAGAAAGAAGGGACCACACATTCACACTCATATACAGAACACATATAAGGACACATAATTTCCAAAAAACTAGTACTTGCTATACATAATGATACATACAACTAGCAAGCACACATTGTGTTTGGGAAATCCCTACAAATGAAATACTTCTCATCAGTCTCGACATACCAACTGCCAGATGCAGTTCAGTAATTACCTCATAGCCATGCAAGTGGACGACTACTTGGTATAACACAGACGGAGATACATCACCACCATACAGGCACTCAATTGTGACAGCCTGAAACGGTGCATGATTCACATCCTTAACCCCCTTTTGGTTGGCTCCTGCATCCACACGGTGTGCTTACATTTTAGATGTGAGCCCAGAAAACACCAAAATCTGCAAGCCATTTGCCTGTCTTTCATCAGTTCCTAGTATTTCATTGAAGATTACAACCCACTTATAACTTTACCTAGAGCTCTAACCTCTTGCCCCAAAATATTCACTTCAGTGGTAAACTAAACGATTTGCACGATGGTTTCTAATATTTTCCATGGTTCTGTCAAAAACGGAATTACTCAGTAATTTATAAAAATCGTTTTCAGAAACAAGTGTCCCAAGAGCCCTTTTCCTGGAATTCATATAAGTGTACTCCAGCCAGGACACTGGTTGAAGGACATGCCATGAGACACTGCTGGAGGTTTTTGTAGTGAAGAATGTACCTCTGCTTATTCCCCAGTTTTGTCATAAGCTGCGGGGTGTGGGTGAGGGTAGGGGGTGGCATTTTGCATGAGCATGCACTCAAGGTACAGCACCAAGTCACTGTGTACAAGATGAAAACCAGTGACGTATTCCACGTCTTCCTCCAGGACATACCTCTCACCAACATCCACAGCCATACAATGGATCTTTTTTCCATTCTATCAAATATTTCTTTTGACAGCCATCTAAGCTCTCCAAAAGGGTAAGTTTGTTAAAGGGTTGCCTGCAGAGATTGTTTACATCCAAGTAAAGGATGTAAACTTAAATCCCCAGATGGCCTTTAGTCTTCATTATTCATTCATGTCCTATCCCCCTTAGCACATCTGTGTATGCAATGACATCAGTAAACTGTGCATTTTCAACTTCTCGTGGCGTAACGAATAGTCCATCAAATTTCGGGAATAAAATTTGCTCCACTAATATTTTTGCCGTATACCGTCTGGCCATTCCCAGAGTGAGTCACAAGACTGGCGACAAGACGCCAAGCGCGGCCTTTTATGCTCCACCGCGGCGGTACTGAGCGTGCTGGTCAGAGATGTTGGTCGACGGCAAAGAAATACACTTATACATTCGGCGCACTGTATATCCGATAATTTGCAAGAAGAGCTCACATACCTCAAGAGCAATTTTAAAGCGAATGGATTTTCTCCGCAACAGATTCGTAGAGCATTCAATGCAAAAACCTAGAATGCAGATATATGATGCGGATGAAGACAGTAATTCCTTCAGAACAAGTGCGTTTTTGTCCTATGTGGGTGCTCTTTCCTCGAAGGTAGGCCGTATTCTTGAGGAACACTGTGTGAAGATGATCTTCCAGCCCCTCCATGAAGATTGATGATGATGATGTATGGTTTGTGGGACGCTCAACTGTGCGGTTATCAGCACCCGTACAAATTTCCAAACTCTGCTCAACGCAGTCTCGCCACTTCCATGAATGATGATGAAATGATGAAGACAACACAAACACCCAGTCATCGCGAGGCAGGTGAAAATCCCTGAACCCGCCGGGAATCAAACCCGTGACTCCGTGCTCGGGAAGCGAGAACGCGACTGCAAGGCCACGAGCTGCGGACCCCATGAAGATTGCAGCTTTACTCGGCTCTGTAAAGGACGATTTACTGTTTCGTAAAGCGGGTGCGTATCAGATTCCTTGCGGAAATTGTGAGAAGTCATACGTAGGTCAAACAACGCCCACCGTTCATGAGAGTTGTGTGGAGCATCGAAGATACACACGGTTATCACAGCCAGACAAGTCACCTGTGGTGGAACATTGTATTGATACAGGGCATTCAATGAATTACAATAATGTGAAGATTTCAACATCCACCTCTTCTTTTTGGGAATCTGTCTTCTAGGAAGCTATAGAGATTAGATTACCTAATAATTTAATAAATAGAGATAATGGTTTTCATTTGGACAAAGCATGGAATCGGGCTAACGGGGTAATTATACTGCAGAGAAGTCGTCATGGTGTCACGACCGCCAAACATACATCAATAAGCGAATCGAATGTCTGTACACCTTCGCCACAGGCGGCGCATGTGTAAGCGTATTTCTGTAGTGCCTACCAGCATCTGTGACCCGCATGCGCAGTACCGCCGCGGTGGAGTATTTAAGGCCGCGCTTCGCACGTTGTAGTCAGTCTTGTGACTCATTCTAAGGATGGCCGGACGATACGCGGCCGAAATATCAGTGGAGGAAATTTTATTTGCGCGGCTGCATGTCCGAAATGTAATGGTCCGTCAGTGAACTGTTCAATTTTGACGTGTGTCTTTTTTAACATTGTGTCACAGGAACTCTCTAGTGCAGAGCAATATAAGGCTGGATCCAGAGAATATGTGTCCAGGCATACACTTCAGAATTTCTCAGAAACGGCTGTGAATAAGCTCACATTTGTCTCCATGTACAATTTAGGATGTCCTCTAAATCACAGATGTTGAAATCCTGCCAAACATTAACATATCGATTATGGCAGTGCCTGTAAGTTTGCTGGTGCACGCAGCCATATCAGACAATGTGGTTTTGGGGTGTCTCTCGATGTAATCCAGGTATTCTTGGATAAAGCCCTTTTTCGCCACAAACTAAAACGTTAAATCACCAGGATATGCGTCTCTGGTGATGTTCACACCCTCCTGGCACATGGTCTTAGCAAGTTTCTGAAGAGATATGTGTATGAATTGAGGAAATGGAATGTTATTATGCACTTGATTCCTTTGAAGAACGAAATGTAGTCCTTTTAATTGCGAAATAGGACACTGACCATATTATCCTTGACCTCGAAATCACCCAAGTACTCAACAAGGAAGTGAACATTATACCCACCTCAATTATGGAAGAAGACGGGCATGCGACATCGCACCTTGAACTTCAAGTTACATGCATTGTGAGCAGCACCACAGGACATCCCCATTAAATGACAGTGGTATCTACGTGGAGTTTCCGTTTTTCTCTCCAACAGCTCCTCACAAACGTGACATTTAACTACCTGTTGGTATAAGGCATAACTCTCCTACTATTAGGTCCTTGGAATGTTGTCACTATAAAGAACAACAACACTCAACCCAAGTATTTCGAGCTCAGAGAACAATTATCTTGCTGGATTAACCCCATCCTACGTGTAATAACAGTCTCCAACATCGACATGGAGGTGTCACAGCTATTGTAGGTCGACGGTATCTCCAGCCCTCTGCTCTGGGAACAGGCCACCTCCTGGATCTCAAGTCACGTCACCTGGCGGGGCTCTGTGACCTCTGATGGGCTATAACCATGCCCCTGCCGCCCAGAGGACTCATTGTATCCTGTGTATTCGCTTGATGGAATGTTCACTGCACTACACATAGAGTGCTGACTTTACTTCATAAGTTGTTCTCCAAGAAATCCCCTGATAGTTAGCCTTTTGCATGAACTTCGTGATCTGCTGTCGGATCATTATGTCTGCCAAACCTCTGTGGCATTAGCTCACTTGAAATTTTACTGGCTTGGTAAACATCCGCCGCTTATGTACAAAGATTGGGTCACTGTCCTTCAGGCTCTTAGTGACGTTGTGCTGTTATGTTCTCCGTAGAATCACGTCGCTGGCCATATGCCAACCCTTTGATTTAGGACTTGCTCCTCCAACATTCGCATAACAAGTGTGTCCTCTCACAGGCTTATAGCATGCGGATCTGTCGTTCGATGTAGTCTTTAAAAGTGCTCAGCCGTTCGAATTCTCGCAGGAAACCGAAATGCAGTGGGCGGCTCAATTCTCAATGTCTGCCGTCACATGCAGCGGTTAACACTTGACGTAACCACACGAGGAAGTCACTCGCTCATATTGACTGCTCTAATAAACACATCATGCCATACCAGCGCAGTGGCTTAGAGGCACGCGAACGGGGCAATGACACTTCAGATGTCTCCAAACGATCTCTCTCCAGTAACTAAATATCAGAAGCCTATCTATGTTCTCCATCCGGACAGAAGTCCAATCCATGTCATCTACTTTCCTGTCCGAAGTGCTTCCACCGACACCATCGCTCGCTCTGACCACATCGATTAGCTACTTGCTTCGCATGCGGCATTAGGGTTCTATTACTGGTGTGCGTGGTCGTCCGATGCCTGTAACTATGGGTACACTGTGGAAGCTGTTTCTCCCAAATCGTCTCTCGTGGGATCTCGTCACAACTTTTGTACCTGGAGCAGTGCATTCTATTCAAGAGTTCGCTCATCCTGCTACAGATCAACCTGTCAACCTGATGATCTTCTTGCGAGTGAATGGTTTGTAAATCTATTTCAGGTGGATATTGGCGCATCTGCTTCTTATATGGATAGTACTACCTGTGTTGTGTGAGGGTGTCTTCCGCTACAGCATTCTTGTCGGAAAGTAACGGCATGTGGTGGCTATGACAGCCACATGAAACGTGTTTATGCTATGCAAGTGTCCCATAAAAGTACTTCAAGGAATCATTCAGTATTGATTGTTACTTCTGGTAATGGGGAAAATAAGTTTGGGTTCGCTGCATTCAGAAAGTTTGGCTTTTCCATTTGAAACAATATGTATTTGTTATCCATGGTGATTCCACTGGTGACATAACTGCCTCATATTTAGATCTGGTCCTCCCTGGTTTAGTAGGGGCAGCGAATGTAGCTACAAAAGTTCACTTAAAACCGGGTCCTTTGCCTCGCTTCTCGCGCGCCCGCCGGTTCTACGCGTCCTATGGGACGTAGTTAAGGCGAACCTGAACAGACTGTAGGCCCTCGAGATAATTACCCCTGTATCATTGATCCAATGATCTTCACTCCTTGTTGTCGTAAAAAATCCCCGGACGGCTCCCTCCCGCTAAGTGGTGCATTTAACGCTGTTAGCGCCCAGGTCATCGTCGACACTTTCCCATTCCCCACCCCCATGAACCATGGACCTTGCCGTTGGTGGGGAGGCTTGCGTGCCTCAGCGATACAGATAGCCGTACCGTAGGTGCAACCACAACGGAGGGGTATCTGTTGAGAGGCCAGACAAACGTGTGGTTCCTGAAGAGGGGCAGCAGCCTTTTCAGTAGTTGCAAGGGCAACAGTCTGGATGATTGACTGATCTGGCCTTGTAACAATAACCAAAACGGCCTTTCTGTGCTGGTACTGCGAACGGCTGAAAGCAAGGGGAAACTACAGCCGTAATTTTTCCCGAGGGCATGCAGCTTTACTGTATGATTACATGATGATGGCGTCCTCTTGGGTAAAATATTCCGGAGGTAAAATAGTCCCCCATTCGGATCTCCGGGCGGGGACTGCTCAAGAGGACGTCGTTATCAGGAGAAAGAAAACTGGCGTTCTGCGGATCGGAGCGTGGAATGTCAGATCCCTTAATCGGGCAGGTAGGTTAGAAAATTTAAAAAGGGAAATGGATAGGTTGAAGTTAGATATAGTGGGAATTAGTGAAGTTCGGTGGCAGGAGGAACAAGACTTCTGGTCAGGTGACTACAGGGTTATAAACACTAAATCAAATAGGGGTAATGCAGGAGTAGGTTTAATAATGAATAGGAAAATAGGAATGCGGGTAAGCTACTACAAACAGCATAGTGAACGCATTATTGTGGCCAAGATAGATACGAAGCCCACACCTACTACAGTAGTACAAGTTTATATGCCAACTAGCTCTGCAGATGACGAAGAAATTGAAGAAATGTATGATGAAATAAAAGAAATTATTCAGATTGTGAAGGGAGACGAAAATTTAATAGTCATGGGTGACTGGAATTCGAGTGTAGGAAAAGGGAGAGAAGGAAACATAGTAGGTGAATATCGATTGGGGCTAAGAAATGAAAGAGGAAGCCGCCTGGTAGAATTTTGCAGAGAGCACAACATAATCATAACTAACACTTGGTTTAAGAATCATGAAAGAAGGTTGTATACATGGAAGAACCCTGGAGATACTAAAAGGTATCAGATAGATTATATAATAGTAAGACAGAGATTTAGGAACCAGGTTTTAAATTGTAAGACATTTCCGGGGGCAGATGTGGACTCTGACCACAATCTATTGGTTATGGCCTGTAGATTAAAACTGAAGAAACTGCAAAAAGGTGGGAATTTAAGGAGATGGGACCTGGATAAACTAAAAGAACCAGAGGTCGTACAGAGATTCAGGGAGAGCATAAGGGAGCAATTGACAGGAATGGGGGAAAGAAATACAGTAGAAGAAGAATGGGTAGCTTTGAGGGATGAAGTAGTGAAGGCAGCAGAGGATCAAGTAGGCAAAAAGACGAGGGCTAGTAGAAATCCTTGGGTAACAGAAGAAATATTGAATTTAATTGATGAAAGGAGAAAATATAAAAAAGTAGACAATATTCCATTGGAACTACTGACGGCCTTGGGAGAGCCAGTCCTGACAAAACCCTATCATCTGGTGAGCAAGATGTATGAGACAGGTGAAATACCCTCAGACTTCAAGAAGAATATAATACACTCCTGGAAATTGAAATAAGAACACCGTGAATTCATTGTCCCAGGAAGGGGAAACTTTATTGACACATTCCTGGGGTCAGATACATCACATGATCCCACTGACAGAACCACAGGCACATAGACACAGGCAACAGAGCATGCACAATGTCGGCACTAGTACAGTGTATATCCACCTTTCGCAGCAATGCAGGCTGCTATTCTCCCATGGAGACGATCGTAGAGATGCTGGATGTAGTCCTGTGGAACGGCTTGCCATGCCATTTCCACCTGGCGCCTCAGTTGGACCAGCGTTCGTGCTGGACGTGCAGACCGCGTGAGACGACGCTTCATCCAGTCCCAAACATGCTCAATGGGGGACAGATCCGGAGATCTTGCTGGCCAGGGTAGTTGACTTACACGTTCTAGAGCACGTTGGGTGGCACGGGATACATGCGGACGTGCATCGTCCTGTTGGAACAGCAAGTTCCCTTGCCGGTCTAGGAATGGTAGAACGATGGGTTCGATGACGGTTTGGATGTACCGTGCACTATTCAGTGTCCCATCAACGATCACCAGTGGTGTACGGCCAGTGTAGGAGATCGCTCCCCACACCATGATGCCGGGTGTTGGCCCTGTGTGCCTCGGTCGTATGCAGTCCTGTTTGTGGCGCTCACCTGCACGGCGCCAAACACGCATACGACCATCATTGGCACCAAGGCAGAAGCGACTCTCATCGCTGAAGACGACACGTCTCCATTCGTCCCTCCATTCACGCCTGTCGCGACACCACTGGAGGCGGGCTGCACGATGTTGGGGCGTGAGCGGAAGACGGCCTAACGGTGTGCGGGACCGTAGCCCAGCTTCATGGAGACGGTTGCGAATGGTCCTCGCCGATACCCCAGGAGCAACAGTGTCCCTAATTTGCTGGGAAGTGGCGGTGCGGTCCCCTACGGCACTGCGTAGGATCCTACGGTCTTGGCGTGCATCCGTGCGTAGCTGCGGTCCGGTCCCAGGTCGACGGGCACGTGCTCCTTCCGCCGACCACTGGCGACAACATCGATGTACTGTGGAGACCTCACGCCCCACGTGTTGAGCAATTCGGCGGTGCGTCCACCCGGCCTCCCGCATGCCCACCATACGCCCTCGCTCAAAGTCCGTCAACTGTACATACGGTTCACGTCCACGCTGTCGCGGCATGCTACCAGTGTTAAAGACTGCGATGGAGCTCCGTATGCCACGGCAAACTGGCTGACACTGACGGCGGCGGTGCACAAATGCTGCGCAGCTAGCGCCATTCGACGGCCAACACCGCGGTTCCTGGTGTGTCCGCTGTGCCGTGCGTGTGATCATTGCTTGTACAGCCCTCTCGCAGTGTCCGGAGCAAGTATGGTGGGTCTGACACACCGGTGTCAATGTGTTCTTTTTTCCATTTCCAGGAGTGTAATTCCAATCCCAAAGAAAGCAGGTGTTGACAGATGTGAAAATTAACGAACTATCAGTTTAATAAGTCACAGCTGCAAAATACTAACACGAATTCTTTACAGACGAATGGAAAAACTAGTAGAAGCTAACCTCGGGGAAGATCGGTTTGGATTCCGTAGAAACAATGGAACACGTGAGGCAATACTGACCTTACGACTTATCTTAGAAGAAAGATTAAGGAAAGGCAAACCTACGATTCTAGCATTTGTAGACTTAGAGAAAGCTTTTGACAATGTTGACTGGAATACTCTCTTTCAAATTCTAAAGGTGGCAGGGGTAAAATACAGGGAGCGAAAGGCTATTTACAATTTGTACAGAAACCATATGGCAGTTATAAGAGTCGAGGGACATGAAAGGGAAGCAGTGGTTGGGAAGGGAGTAAGGCAGGGTTGTAGCCTCTCCCCGATGTTGTTCAATCTGTATATTGAGCAAGCAGTAAAGGAAACAAAAGAAAAATTTGGAGTAGGTATTAAAATTCATGGAGAAGAAATAAAAACTTTAAGGTTCGCCGATGACATTGTAATTCTGTCAGAGACAGCAAAGGACATGGAAGAGCAGTTGAATGGAATGGACAGTGTCTTGAAAGGAGGATATAAGATGAACATCAACAAGAGCAAAACAAGGATAATGGAATGTAGTCTAATTAAGTCGGGTGATGCTGAGGGAATTAGATTAGGAAATGAGACACTTAAAGTAGTAAAGGAGTTTTGCTATTTGGGGAGCAAAATAACTGATGATGGTCGAAGTAGAGAGGATATAAAATGTAGGCTGGCAATGGCAAGGAAAGCGTTTCTGAAGAAGAGAAATTTGTTAACATCCAGTATTGATTTAAGTGTCAGGAAGTCATTTCTGAAAGTATTCGTATGGAGTGTAGCCATATATGGAAGTGAAACATGGACGATAAATAGTTTGGACAAGAAGAGAATAGAAGCTTTCGAAATGTGGTGCTACAGAAGAATGCTGAAGATTAGATGGGTAGATCACATAACTAATGAGGAAGTATTGAATAGGATTGGGGAGAAGAGAAGTTTGTGGCACAACTTGACCAGAAGAAGGGATCGGTTGGTAGGACATGTTCTGAGGCATCAAGGGATCACCAATTTAGTATTGGAGGGCAGCGTGGAGGGTAAAAACAGTAGAGGGAGACCAAGAGATGAATTCACTAAGCAGATTCAGAAGGATGTAGGTTGCAGTAGGTACTGGGAGATGAAAAAGCCTGCACAGGATAGAGTAGCATGGAGAGCTGCATCAAACCAGTCTCAGGACTGAAGACCACAACAACAACAACAACACCCAGAAGATGCGTTTTACAAGTTACAATAGGTTTCTTTTATATTAAGGTCAATTTGTCGGAGCCATACTTACAGCTGTCGCTGCACCCGGAATCTCGCGACCTATTGATGCTCAACACATCCTTTGGCGTCTACGGTTATAACAGACTGCTCTTTTGAAATTTGCAGCCTTCCAGCAATCTTCCAGTGTCATACGGAGCATTCCTTTGTACTGCAATTATTTAGTTACTTTATTCATGTTTAACTTGAAGGGGCGATCTGTATTGATTATTTAGGAGATCACTATAAAGAATTTTATTGTAGATAACCGGCTTTTGCACAAAACTACGTTACCATCTTCAGGTCTGTAACAAAAGTATTACAATCTGTTATGCAAATAATGCAATATTAACCCATTTAACAACCAAATGACACCATACCTACATAAAGGTTATTACAAAATCTTGTGCTAGCTAGACACAAAAATTTTCCATTGCATTTCCAAGTACATAAAACATGAAAAGAGCGAGGCGCTGACACATCAAAATTAAAATTACTGTGCACATCACAATTCACTAAAACATCATTCCCACATTGCAACACGTCATGCCTATCAGGAAGCAAGACTGTCGACAGCTAACACGTGTGACGAAGTGACTACATGCACAACAAGTGCTGTTGCAATAAACAGATTCTATCGGTAAAAGTCATATATGTAGTTAAACATCCGTGATTTCAAATGTACATATATCAGAAATTCTGAATGTTTATAAAATATTTTTGATGATTTTTTCACAACAGAACACTGCTAAGAAACCCTACACACCATACATTTACGCTACTTGCGTTATATCTTAATAAAATTACAAGTGATGTTTTTAACAGTATCGATAAGAAAGCAACAAACATAATTACAAAACACAAAGAAAATTTGTTAAAATTTACTATAAGAAACTGAAATATAAAATATTTATGATAAAAACTTTTTTTAGAAAATTATTAATATCGAAATACAGCTGTGTTCAACGCAACATCTGAAGCTAGCACAACCAATCTGAAAATTATACCAATATTGTATAACGCAACACATTTAGTCCACCTAAAAATGTTTATTAAGCGACGTGATAGCCTATATGAGGGCCATGAATACTACGAAGGGTACCAGCGGAAAACCGTCAAAAATAATTACGGTCCGCATCTTAGACTGAGTACATGGGCGCTGTAGCCAAAGAATACTGAACTTTAAAATCCAAAACGCAATCCTGACTCACAAACCTACGGAAGCTCATTCATTGCATTGTACTAATACGAGGATCGTTGAATAAGTAATGCCTCACATTCTTTTTCTCAGAACATATTTGTTGTTAAAAGTCAGAATTTGGTGACAATATACATCAACGTGTCTTGTACATGTCCTATTTTTCTACGTAGTCTCCATAACGATCTACGGCCATACGCCAACGTTTTGGAAGAGCAGGTATTCCCTGCTTGCAAAAGCTCTTGTTCTGTAGGCGTAGCCATGTTCTCACCGTATGACTAACACTCTCGTCATCTGCAAACTGTAGAGCTTATTATCTACATCTACATCTACATTTATACTCCGCAAGCCATCCAACGGTGTGTGTCGGAGGGTACTTTACGTGCCACTGTCATTACCTCCCTTTTCTGTTCCAGTTGCGTATGGTTCGAGGGAAGAACGACTGCCTGAAAGCCTCCGTGCGCGCTCGAATCTCTCTAATTTTACATTCGTGATCTCCTCGGGAGGTATAAGTAGGGGGAAGCAATATATTCGATACCTCATCCAGAAACGCACCCTCTCGAAACCTGGCGAGCAAGCTACACCGCGATGCAGAGCGCCTCTCTTGCAGAGTCTGCCACTTGAGTTTATTAAACATCTCCGTAACGCTATCACGGTTGCCAAATAACCCTGTGACGAAACGCGCCGCTCTTCTTTGGATCTTCTCTATCTCCTCCGTCAACCCGATCTGGTACGGATCCCACAATGATGAGCAATACTCAAGTATGGGTCGAACGAGTGTTTTGTAAGCCACCTCCTTTGTTGATGGACTACAGTTTCTAAGGACTCTCCCACTGAATCTCAACTTGGTACCCACCTAAAACCATCAATGAATTCTACATGCTCATTCCACTTCAAATCGTTCCACACGCAAACTCCAAGATGTTTTACAGAAGTAACTGCTACCAGTGTTTGTTTCGCTATCATGTAATCATACAATAAAGGATTCTTCTTTCTATGTATTCGCAATACATTACATTTGTCTATGGTAAGGGTCAGTTGCCACTCCCTGCACCAAGTGCCTATCCGCTGCAGATCTTCCTGCATTTCGCTACAATTTTCTAATGCTGCAACTTCTCTGTATACTACAGCATCACCCGCGAAAAGCCGCATGGAATTTCCAACACTATGTACTAGGTCATTTATATATATTTTGAAAAGCAATGGTCCCATAACACTCCCCTCTAGCACCCCAGAGGTTACTTTAACGTCTGTAGACGTCTCTCCATTGAGAACAACATGCTATATTCTGTTTGCTAAAAATTCTTCAATCCAGCCACACAGCTGGTCTGATATTCCGTAGGCTCTTACTTTGTTTATCAAGCGACAGTGTGGAACTGTATCGAACGCCTTCCGGAAGTCAAGGAAAATAGCATCTACCTGGGAGCCTGTATCTAATATTTTCTGGGTCTCGTGAACAAATAAAGCGAGTTGGGTCTCACACGATCGAAGTTTCCGGAATCCACGTTGATTCCTACAGAGTAGATTCTGGTTTTCCAGAAACGACATGATACTTGAGCAAAAAACATGTTATAAAATTCTACAACAGATCGACGTCAGAGATATAGGTCTATAGTTTTGCGCATCTGCTCGACGACCATTCTTGAAGACTGGGACTACCTGTGCTCTTTTCCAATCATTTGGAACCTTCCGTTCCTCTAGAGACTTGCGGTACACAGCTGTTAGAAGGGGGGCAAGTTCTTTCGCGTACTCTATGTAGAATCGAATTGGTATCCCGTCAGGTCCAGTGGACTTACCTCTGTTGAGTGATTCCAGTTGCTTTTCTATTCCTTGGACACTTATTTCGATGTCAGCCAGTTTTTCGTTTGTGCGAGGATTTAGAGAAGGAACTGCAGTGCGGTCTTCCTCTGTGAAACAGCTTTGGAAAAATGTGTTTATTATTTCAGCTTTACGCGTGTCATCCTCTGTTTCAATGCCATCATCATCCCGGAGTGTCTGGATATGCTGTTTCGAGCAACTTACTGATTTAACGTAAGACCAGAACTTCCTAGGATTTTCTGTCAAGTCGTTACATAGATTTTTACTTTCGAATTCACTGAACGCTTCACGCATAGCCCTTCTTATGCTAACTTTGACATCGTTTAGCTTCTGTTTGTCTGAGAGGTTTTGGCTGCGTTTAAACTTGCAGTGAAGCTCTCTTTGCTTTTGCAGTAGTTTCCTACCTTTGTTTTTGAGTCACGGTGGGTTTTTCCCGTCCCTCACAGTTTACTCGGCACGTACCTGTCTAAAACGCATTTTACGATTGCCTTGAACTTTTTCCATAAACACTCAACATTGTCAGTGTCGGAACAGAAATTTTCGTTTTGATCTGTTAGGTAGTCTGAAATCTGCCTTCTATTACTCTTTCTAAACAGATAAACCATCCTCCCCTTTTTTATATTCCTATTAACTTCCATATTCAGGGATGCTGCAACGGCCTCATGAGCACTGATTCCCTGTTCTGCACTTACAGAGTCGAAAAGTTCGGGTCTGTTAGTTATCAGTACGTCCAAGATGTTATCCCCACGAGGCGGTTCTCTGTTTAATTGCTCGAGGTAATTTTCGGATAGTGCACTCAGTATAATGTCACTCGATGCACTGTCCCTACCACCCGTCCTAAACATCTGAGTGTCCCATCGAGTTGTGATGCGCAGGTCTGCACGAATAATGGCAGCCGCATGGTTCAGCATGTCTGGAGCAGTGTCTATGACAGGACGTCTCGAGCGTGGCTGATCATGGAGCTCTGTATCTGCATTTCCTGAAGCCGTAATGGGACAGAGGAAGTTGGGTGGCATCCTTCTATAGCTGACTAACACAAAGACAGCAAAATATAAAATATGTGGGACATGAATAACGTACGTAGAATGCACGGTATTGTTCCATAATTGTGAATAACTTTGAATGAGTGTGAATGCTAAGAGAAGAAACACTCAACTGAGTATCACCAAATGGATTTGGCGAAGCCATCTGTTCGCAAAAGGATGATGATTTTTTTTTAAATAACTTATGTTTCAATACTGTCACAGAAACAAAAATATTCGTTTTCCGTGCCATCCGCCTCTTTGATGGTTTAACCTAAACCAACATCGGCCCGGTTAGTAGTGGCAGAGATTGTTATACAATCAATTCCGAACAACGATCGAGCCCAGTGTATTTCACATGGCCTTGCCGAAAGTATTGGACACACCTTTTTATGAGTGTTAAAATTTGTCGCAGTGGTGAGAGTCGATCATGAGACCTTCATATTACGTTCAAGCACCAGCCCACGAGACCACCTGAATCCGGTGTAAGGAAACACAGACTCAGACAAGACCAACTTGCATTGAAATAAGTCGAGAGTTCGAACAGGTTATTTCTTTTGTATTTCAGACCACAGTTTGACTTTTAAAAGTATCAGGGTCACGAAAACATGAAGATATTTCAAAAAACAGTTTTACGTAAGGTCTCGTGGCTTCCTGTTGTTATCAGAACCATTGCTGGTCTCCATGAAACAGGTGATGGCCAACAGCCAACAGACTCCTGATGACAGCCAGAATCAAGATGGCTCTGAGCACTATGGGACTTAACATCTGAGGTCATCAGTCCTCTAGACAGAACTACTTAAACCTAACTAACCTAAGGACATCACACCCATCCATGCCCAAGGCAGGATTCGAACCTGCGACCGGAACGGTCGTGCGGCTCCAGACTGAAGCGCTTAGAACCGCTCGGCCACTCCGGCCGGCACAGCCAGCATCCGTCCAGCTGATGGCAATGCTTAGCGCTTCGCGCATGTCATCAATAGCGCATGTTGCAACATTAGTACTGACAAGCATAAAATTTATCTTGATAAATGAAGACTCAAAACAATTGTTAAGTGATGCAATATTAAAACTACCCGTTTCGTAGCTTAAAACTGAATCCTCAAGCATCCATCTGACTAGAAAAACTGAAAAAATTATAATAAACAATATTGTGTATACCCTAAGTTAAAAAAGTGTAGTAAATAACAGATAAAAGTACTCTCAATCATTTAATTTAAAACCCTAACTGGGTTTAAATCGATAACCCAATATGCAGCAAAACACACCGGATAACAAGCAAAATACAATTAGGAACTTAGAGTATAACAATGAAGCATTAATAGCTAATAAAGGTGGTTTGAAGGGGGGGTGGGCGGGGTGGAAGCGCTGTGGGAAGCAGATATAGAGTAACAGACTAACCAGAAGACACTGAAAATTTGAAGAAGGGCTGTATTAAAGAAATTTACAGAATGTAAATTCCAGGCAGTCACTTAGCTGGGACAAACTTAGTGGAGAGTGAGAGGAACAATGTGTGGGTTTGGGGCAAGAAGCTGAATGGAAGGGTCAACGCCTGCAGGCTAGGTAATAGGCGACAGTACATAAGCGTGGCAGATGCAGTAACTGCTATGATGTAATGGGACAGAGAAAGTTAAGTGGCTTCCTTATATAGCTGACTAACACAAAGGCAGCAAAATATAAAATATGTTGGACATGTATAACGTACGTACAATACAAAACTTAACAACTAGTCAATAGTCACTGGCTTAAAAAAATGACGAAAACTCAAGATTAAGGTGGTAATAAATGCAAAGGATATCACAAGAAGTGGAAGAGGATAAAACTGTTATTCGATAATGCCGATAAGGGAAAGACAATTGAGGGAAATGTACGTGGGAGGGAGAAAACAAAAGGCATTGAAAATAGGGCCAAAATACGGAACATAAAACACAGTACTGTAACAGAAAAAATATGAATAAAGTTAAGTAAGCATATTTAGGCACTCAAAATTTTCAACAGGATTGCGATGTCTCGTATCAAATTGACCATTTAGTGTATGTTGTGGGAAATAATTCTTGGAAAGTACTGTCTCAATTTCTTCCAAAATACTTAGGGTTTACTTTTATTTTCACTGTATAAAATGATTACATTATTCGACAGACTGGTAACAGAAGGCCTTTGTCCATGGAAGTGTGCACTCGAAGCCGATTTTGAATCGGTTAAATTCAGACATTCTCGAAATCTGATGTCAAAATCCCTTCCTGTTTGGTCAGTGTACGTGTTGGATATTACTTTCGATTCGCGGTATATTCTTTGTGTCTGTATCTGCTACTGATATTATCTGGTATGAAACAGGTGTATTTTATATTTTTAGCACAATGGTTGCAGCTATCTTCTACGATATTCTTCTGAAGTGTGGAAACCAACAATCTATATCTTCATCCTCAATCTCATGGTCTGCATTAATCAGCGTTACATAATCTCACCTAGAGCCACGAAAGGTGGGTGGCATTACCTTTTTAAAAATACCTTTATTAATGTTATTCTCAAAATTAGCATTTAGCCAGTGCTGTACACTTTACATTGAATGAAATCATATTTTCTTCCTAAGGCGTTCTTCCTCAATGGAAAGTTTTACATCATATAAAGCAATGGCCTGAATGAAGCCATTTTGTATGTTGATTGATTATTACAAGTTTTGTGAATAACAGGATCGGTAGTAGTTGCTTTCCTGTGTATATCGAATTAAGGTTAAAATTGTTTGTAGTGGTCAAAATGTAGAAGCAAGGAAGCATTTCATTCCCGTTATACCGGGCTGTGAAATGGATTTTCCGATGTAAACAGTTTAACTGATTCACGACATTGCAACAATTATCCGTTTTCCCTTTGTATAAAACCAGGATATCGCCCACACATCTACTCTACAGTATTTTTTGGGATGACTTGGAAAATTTGTCATAACGTCATATTCAAAGGTAGTCATAAAAATATTGGCCAAATAGCATGCCAATACTGATTACATGGCCATTCCTTGATTCTGAATCTAAGCATAATTATGGAACTTAAAATAGTTATATTTCAAAACAGTATCAAGTAGGGTGAGGAGGTCATTGATCTCATCTGCAAGCGAATTAGTGTTGTTCATAAATTTTAAGCAATGATGTCCAGTACTTCGGCTAAAGGAACGTTGGGATACATATTCTGAACGTCCAGTGGCGTAAGTTTCTGTCGTGATGGATAGATTGACAAGTTTTTCAATAAGATTCTCTCTGTACTGAACATAGTAGATTGCAGGAAGTCTATAATGTTTATTAAGGTATTTGGCAAGGGACTTTTTGATGTAATTTCCTAACCTCTCTGGATTACTTAAAGGTCTGACAGCAGATTATCCTTGTGTAGCTAAGTTGTTCCCTTAACTTATGGGCTGTTTGGATCTCTGGAATAAGTCTCTTTTCCTGAAATTCTTTAAGGAAAATTTTAATAGCATTGTCTACCTTGTTTAAATTAACTACATTTTCTAAAGTAAAGTCAGTTTCACATTTGAGGATATGATTTTCAGTTAGAAACTATTGCAATTATTCAACATAATGGCTCCCTTGTGTTATTATGGAAGTTTTACTTTTATCTGCCTGGCTAATTAATTTTTGATGTTCATGAAGATTCGTATTTATAGATAAAATAATCTGTCGTGTACATTGTATTGTATTGTATTTTATTGAACTGAAGACCCAGAACTGACGGAGACGCTTCGTCCCCGCCGTAGCACTCAGTGGTTCTCATCCTCACAGCGGGCTACAGCAGTCCACTCACCTCACCGCCACCCAGCACCGAGCCCAGGGTTATTGTGCTGTTCGGCACCCAGTGCCCACTCCCCTCCCTCCCCCTGGGAACGTCTCACACCTCACACCAGACGTGTGTATTCCCAAATGTCTGCATAGTACAGGAATTATGGTGTACAACTACAGTAGTGCTCAAAAAGTATCCGAAAGACCAGAATTGTATTTCGCCTGATTCGCATGTAACCCGCATAACACAGATGTCTAGCAGGTCCTCTAATCGCTCCTCAGTTCAGTCGTTTGACTATTGGAAATGGTTCCAACAAGTCACCACTAGAAAACACTGCTCTGTATCGCGATAACTCAAGACGTAAAGTAATACCACGATACCACAAATATCAGGGAACACCTTATCACAGATAAGACTGTCCTTAAGGCCTGTAAGCTCACATTTATTACAATAAACCTGAAATGTTACCAATTACTACGTCAGATAGGTAATGCCTGTAGTAAGTTCGTCATATTCATGGTTTCCTCTTCAAAGTAAACTACCGTACTTATTATTTAACACAAAATGACATTAAAAATTTAACTAAATCACGAGCAGCTAGTTGAGAATATGTATGAACTTCAAATGACACGACGAACCGTCTTGTTCTGCATATGGATTCAAACCCAGGTCATTGAGATTAACCAAAGATTTCGTGACTGCCGGAAACTAATAGTCATTCCTGACTAGGCATACAGAGAGGGATATACCTCAATTTTAGACAGTATCAGTTAGCAAATATCAAATTTAAATTACATGTTGTTGTTGCGGTCTTCAGTCCAGAGACTAGTTTGGTGCAGCTCTCCATGCTACTCTATCATGTGCAAGCTTCTTCATCTCCCAGTAACTACTGCAGCCTAAATCCTTCTGAATCGGTTTAGTGTATTCATCACTTGGCCTCCCTCTACGATTTTTACCCCTTGCGCTGCCCTCCAATACTAAATTGGTGATCCCTTGATGCCTCAGAATATGACCTACCAACCGATCCCTTCTTCTAGTCAAGTTGTGCCACAAATTTCTATTCACTCCAATTCTACTCAATACCTCCTCATTTGTTATGTGATCTACCCATCTAATCTTCAGCATTCTTCTGTAGCACCACATTTCGAAAGCTTCTATTCTCTTCTTGTCCAAACTATTTATCGTCCACGTTTCACCTCCATACATGGCTTTACTCCATACAAATACCTTCAGACACGACTCCTGCCGATATTAACAAATTTATCTTCTTCAGAAACGCTTTCCTTGCCATTGCCAGCCTACATTTTATATCCTCTCTACTTCGACCATCATTAGTTCTTTTGCTCCCCAAATAGCACAACTCCTTTACTGCTTTAAGTGTCTCATTTCCTAATCTAATTCCCACAGCATAACGCAAACAATTTTAATGGACGGGAATTCCTACCCAGCATTTACTGTTCCTGTTAACGAACTACCAGAGATGTTAAATATTGCTTCTTCACAAGTAATTTACTTGAAATGCCGTGAGGTAAAGCTTTGTGTTGGACAGGGTTTCGAACCCAGAGGCTAATCGGATTGATTTCGAAGCACAATTAACTGTGACATATCGGATTTTCTCGGCAGTAGCTAGATGTTTTAACTGAAATGACGAGACGAAACATTAATTTCTTCCTTCCCAGGACTCCAACCCGGCACCTATCGCTGTTATGTTCTAGAGAAAACGAACGTTAAATATGGGTTTGTTACCCCAGCAGCGACATGTGAGCATGTTTGAACTAGAAATAGTATGACGGAGAGTTAAGTGGTGAATGGGAATCGAACCCCACACATATCGTTGTTGACTACACACAAAGAGACGTCAGCTATCGAATTTTTCTCCACCAGAAACTCGGAATAACATCCTTGAACTTAACAGCAGTTCTGTGTCTCACTGGGAGTCAAAAACTTCAGATATCGGTAGTTTTGACAACGAATGAAAATACATTAAAAATTAAAAATTTTATCCACCAGCAGATAGGTGTTCTCATGCTAGAGCTTGGTAGCACACAATGAAAACTGTAGTGCCGGTCCAGGATTCGAACCCATTTACGCGCAATATGTGGATGTGTTGAGAAATCTCCAGTTTTGAACAAACAACAAATTGTAGTCGACCTGTATTGTCACAAAGGGATCAAATTCCGCGTTAAGGACTGTCTGAGTTGCCTTCCAAGCTCAGAACCAATTTTGACGACATACAGAAGCTCCAATAAAAGATGGAATAAATGTCCTGTGACCCAACATAGCGTTTGTTTCGTCACTAGAAATAAATAACTAGTATAAGAGAGGTTACTGGTGATAGAGTTTCTACATATCACCACTCCTGACTTCATTGTGGTTCAACCTAACGTCTACTTGATAGAGAAGGAATACCATGTTTAATGTGAATTTCAGACCACAATGTCATTATCCCTTCTTCTCTTGGAGTAGCCAAAAGAGAATAGATTCTGACTCTCCCTATCAAAAATCGTTGGCAGAAGTTGGAATCGGACCCACACAATAAGTATATGAACCTATCTTCAATCCAACATACCACTAAATTCTCTTCTCTGTGACTCATTTTTCTATCAGAACGCCGTTGCGCCACACTGGATGAGAATTCTGACACACAGGTCCCTGTAGTGGTTTGCAGCATGTTCAGTACATTCATTTACTTGGTTGACCGAATCGCAATGAACTAGCTGCCTCGGCTACACAGTGCATATATTCGACTCTATTTTGTAATCATCGAAATAAAATCACGCAACTGCCACCTACACAGAAATGTCAACAGTGTAGGATGCAGAAATTAAAACAGGAAGCGTTCCTCTCCACTTGAGCTGCTCTACTGCGCCATCTGCTTGTTGTTGTGGTCTTCAGTCCAGAGACTGGTTTGATGCAGCTGCCCATCCTACTCTATCCTGTGCAAGCTTCTTCATCTCCCAGTACCTACTGCAGCCTATATACTTCTGAATCTGTTTAGTATATTCATCTCTTGGTCTCCCTCTACGATTTTTACGCTCCACGCTGCCCTCCAGTACTAAATTGGTGATCCCTTGATGCCTCAGAATATGACCTACCAACCGATCCCTTCTTCTAGTCAAGTTGTGCCACAAATTTCTATTCTCTCCAATTCTATTCAATATCTCCTCATTAGTTATGTGATCTACCCATCTAATCTTCAGCATTCTTCTGTAGCACCACATTTCGAAAGCTGCTATTCTCTTCTTGTCTAAACTATTTATCGTCCACGTTTCACCTCCATACATGGCTATACTCCATACAAATACCTTCAGACACGACTCCTGCCGATATTAACAAATTTCTCTTCTTCAGAAACGGTTTCCTTGCCATTGCCAGCCTACATTTTACATCCTCTCTACTTCGACCATCATTAGTTCTTTTGCTCCCCAAATAGCAAAACTCCTTTACTACTTTAAGTGTCTCATTTCCCAATGTAATTCCCGCAGCATCACCCGATTTAATTCGACTACATTCCATTATCATCGTTTTGCTTTTCTTGATGTTCATCTTATATCCTCCTTTAAAGACACTGTCCATTCCGTTCAGCTGCTCTTCCAGGTCCTTTGCTATCTCTGACAGAATTACAATGTTATCGGCGAACCTCAAAGTTTTTATTTCTTCTCCATGGATTTTAATTCCTACTCCGAATTTTTCTTTTGTTTCCTTTACTGCTTGCTCAATATACAGATTGAACAACATCGGGGAGAGGCTACAACCCTGCCTTGCTCCCTTCCCAACTACTGCTTCCCTTTCATGTCCCTCGACTCTTATAACTGCCATATGGCTTCTGTACAAATTGTAAATAGCCTTTCGCTCCCTGTATTTTACCCCTGCCAGCTTTAGAATTTGAAAGAGAGTATTCCAGTCAACATTGTCAAAAGCTTTCTCTAAGTCTACAAATGCTAGAAACGTAAGTTTGCCTTTCCTTAACCTATTTTCTAAGATAAGTCGTAGGGTCAGTATTTTAAAGAATTCGGGTTAGTGTTTTGCAGCTCTGCCTTATTAAACTGATAGATCGGAAATTGTCACATCTGTCAACAACTGCTTTCTTTGGGATTGGAATTATTATATTCTTCTTGAAGTCTGAGGATATTTCGCCCGTCTCATACATCTTGCTCACTAGATGTTAGAGTTTTGTGAGACCTGGCTCTTCCAAGGCTGTCAGTAGTTCTAATGGAATGTTGTCTACTGGCGGGACCTTGTTTCGACTTAGGTCTTTCAGTGCTATGTCAATCTCTTCACGCAATATCACATCTCCTATTTCATCTTCATCTACATCGTCTTCCATTTCCACAATGTTGTCCTCAAGTAGACCGCTCTTGAATAAACCCTCTGCATACTCCTTCCGCCTTTCTGCTTTCCCTTCTTTGCTTAGAACTGGGTTTCCATCTGAGCTCTTGATATTCATGCAAGTGATGCTCTTTTCTCCAAAGGGGTCTTTAATTTTCCTGTAGGCAGTATCTATCTTACCCCTATTGATATGCGCCTCTACATCCTTACATTTGTCCTCTAGCCATCCCTGATTAGCTATTTTGCACTTCCTGTCGATCTCATTTTTGAGACGTTTGTATTCCTTTTTGCCTGCTTCATTTACTGCATTTTTATATTTTATCCTTTCACCAATTAAATTCAGTATCTGTTCTGTTACCCAAGGATTTCTATTAGCCCTCTTCTTTTTACCTACTTGACCCTTTGCTACCTTCACTATTTCATCTCTCAAAGCTACCCATTGTTCTTCTACTGTATTTCTTTCCCCCATTCTTGTCAATCGTTCCCTAATGCTCTACCTGAAGCTCTCTACAACCTCTGGTTCGTTACAAGGCCAGATCAGTCAATCATCCAGACTGTTGCCCCTGTAACTACTGAAAACGCTGCTGCCCCTCGTCAGGAACCACACGTCTCAACAGATACCCCTCCGTTGTGGTTGCACCTACGGTACGGCTATCTGTATCGCTGAGGCACGCAAGCCTCCCCACCAACGGCAAGGTCCATGGTTCATGGGGTTTGGGGTCTCCGAACCGTAATGGACGCTTTATCACAGGTCAGCACGTTACCACAGAGCTAGCGAAGAGGGATGCGTCTAAGCATGCTCTTACAAGGATAGTTGTGGCTAGAACTCGTAAACCGCTATTTAAAGGAAGAGATTAGTTGCTATTTCCACGTGCAACGACTTTTCTGGGCTGAAAACCGTAAATTTAGAATTTTTTGTTACACCTCAAGCGATAATAACTCAGATTATTCAATGGAAATTACAAGAAAAATCAAATGAAACTTGAGGCTTAATTCCGTGCACGCCAGGAAGTAACTTGTCGATCACAGAGTTGCCAAACATACCTGGCCTTGTTGCCAAATCTCAGATACAGTACCAGATGGAAGAAGACGAACCGATGCGATCCTACAGCGGGAGGTACAGCTTCTGATTCGCATTACTGTAACTAGGTTTAGGGACTGGAGCGTAGTTCCTAATAATACTGAGAACTGACTGCAAAGTAAGTATCATAAATCAGAACTCTCATAGTTGCTTTTAAATTTCTTTCGTAAGTGTACTCAAAACTAAGAAACTCATTCACGGACGTTTTCGTGCCTCGCCGATAGTCAAGCACAACAACCAAATAAAAATAAAAAAAGAATGTGTGTGAAAAGAATGTGTGTGTGTGTGTGTGTGTGTGTGTGTGTGTGTGTGTGAGAGAGAGAGAGAGAGAGAGAGAGAGAGCGAGAGAGATAAAAATAAAAAAGAATGAGAGAGAGAGTAAAAAATTGTTGTACAGAAATTGAATCATGGTATGTAAAGAAATCTTTCATTAAAATGACACATTCCACATCATTGCGAAATGTCGTATTAATCTAATCAAATCTAATCTAATCTAATCATATCATATTGCTGACTAGCCATGAAGAGTCATGAATTACCGAAATTTTCGCCAATATCAGCAACCAAATGTAAACTGGAAAATAAAAGACGACAGTTTTTGTAATAAACCAGGACTCCTGCCAAGACCCTTTCGTCCCTGTTAACTAACCACGAAAGATGTCTGTTGTACCTCCATTCAGAAATAACAAAGTGTGCATGCATTTAAAGATGAAGCGCATGATGTTAAGTTCTGTGACGGAGATACGAACCCAACACGTAATCGGATTGTTAACTAAGTAAAATCAAATGTTACATATCGGTTTTTCTTACCAGCTCCTAGTTGTTTGAATCTAAAATAAGGACACAAATTCTTGTGTTTCTGAGCGACAATCGAACTGCACCCCTACCGTCCTTCTTTACCATCCATGAATAAAACTTAAATAACAATTGCTTACTCACCAACAGTAAGATGTGTGTGTGTTTGACCAGAAATGCCGACACCTATTGCGATTGTTTGCAACACATGAACAGACATTAAAAATGGACGCTAATTTTCACTAGCAGGCCGGTGTGCACGTGATAGGGCTTGAAATGAAATTATGAATATTTTTGTAGTGGACCAGGATTCGGACCAGCACGGATTCAAAAAGTACCGTTCTTGTGAAACACAACTAGCTCTTTATTCTCACGAAGTAATGATTGGTATCGACAGCGGAGCTCAAATTTATTACACAATTCTAGAGTTCCAGAAGGGTTTTGACGTTGTGCTTCACAGGAGCCGTCTAATAAAATTGCGTGTCTATGGAATACCGTCTCAGTTGTGTGACTGGATCTGAGATCTCTTCTCGGAAAGATCTCAATACGTAGTGACGGATAAAAAGTCATTGAGTAAAGCAGAAGAGTTATCCAGCATTCCCCAAGCAACGTTATAGGGCCTCTCCTGTACCTAATCTAGATAAAAGATTTATGAGATAATCTGAGCAGCCCTCTTAGATCGTTTACAGATGGTGCTGGCGTTTACCGTCTATTAAAGTCATAAGAAGATCAAAACTAATTGCAAAACAACTCAGACACGATATCTGAATGGTGGGAAAAGTGGAAATTGTCTCTCAATAAGAAAATGTGTGATGTCATTCACATGAGTACAAAACGGTATCCGTTAATGATCGATTACACTATAAATTACACAAACTGAAAAGCTGCTAGTTTGGCTATATACATATGATTTTAATTACGAACAACTTAAGATGAAATGAACATATAGAAAAAGTTGTGGGGAATGCAAACCAAAGACTAAGTTTTATTGGCGGGAAAGGTAATGATACTGCCTACACTACGCTTGTTCGTCGTCTGCTACAGTACTGCTGTGCTGAAAGGGATAATTGCCGGATATGATTGACGGAGGACATCGAAAATGTTCAGAGAAGGGGAATTCGTTTTGTACTATGGCGAAATAGGGGAGACAGTGACATGAATATGATAAGTGAGTTGGGATGGCATCATTAGGGCAAATTTGTTTTACGTTGCGGCGAGATCTTTTCACATAATTTACATCACAAACTTTCTGCCCTGAATGTAAAAATATTTTATTGTCGCCATCATATGATCATTATAACAAAACAAGAAGAATCAGAGCTCGTTCAGTATAATTTAGGTGTTCGTTGTTCCCACTTACTGTGAGTGAGTAGCACAGTAGAGGAATAGTCTGAAGATGATTTGAAGATTCCTTTGCCAGGTACTTAAGTTTGAATTGTAGAGTAGTCATGCAGATGCAGAATCTGCGAATGGGATTATTTTGTGTACGTCATCTTTGCCACTGTCTCTGCGCTATGCCCCTCTCCGTCATTACCTTCTTATAATGCCAGAAGAGCCTCCTTCATCTTACTATCTTCTTCGTTTGCCCATTTTTGAAACTCGTCATATATCTGATCGAGTTGGTGATTCATGTGAAAAGGTTTCCGATGTATTATGACCACACGACAGGAGTTCATAGACTTTAAACGCGGTACGGTACCAGGAGCTCGGTGCATTGGACGTTCCGTTTCGGAAATCGTTGGGTCATTCAATATTCTGACATCCACAATGTCAAGATTGTGCCGAGAATACCAAATTTCACGCATTATCGCTCACCACGGACAACGCAGTGGCCGGGAACCTTTCACGTGACGACAGAAAGCAGCGACGTTTGCATAGAACTGTCAGTGCTAACAGACAAGTAACACTGAGTGCAATTACCGCAGAAATCCAGGTGGGACGCACGACGAACGTATCCGTTAGGACAGTTAGCGGAATTTGGGCGATAATGGGTTCAGGATACAGACGCCCGACGCGAGTGCCTTTGCTGACAGCACGACATCGTCTACAGCGCCTCTCCTGGGCTCGTGACCATAACTGCTGGACGCTATATGACAGGAAAACCCTGGTCTTGACAAAGAAGTCCCGATTTCAGTTGAGAAGAGCTGATGGTAGGGTTCGAGTGTGGCGCAGACCCCAGGAAGCCCCACTGTACCAGCTGGTGGTGGCTCCTTAATGGCCACTTTTGTGACTTTTGTCACCTTATTGTAAGTTTCCTGTCATGTTTGGGCGAACTACTTTAATCACCACCCACCACGCCCTCGGCCTGCATGCAAGTTAGTTTTCCTCATCGCTGTGCATTCTGTTACTACGGAAGTTACCTCTTCCATGATTAGCGAAGCTACTTCTACTGCGTACTCATACTGTATTAATTTGTTATCCATTTCGGCCACCCCCGTCAGACACATTCACTTGCCGGAAATTTCGTTGCCCAGAGTTTCATGCCAGTGATCCTCATTATCTTGTTTTCCAAAAATTCGTCGATTTTTTTACGTTTACTCCCGACGTAACGTTCTGAGTCGTATGGAAGTTTTTTCCCCATACTATCTCAGACTTAGACGTTCTGTCTTTCAGAAATGGGGGTTTTCGAACTCATTATTTCATGGAAACGTTACCATGATTGTTTGGCATTCGTGTGACGACAAATTGGGGGCGCGATTTGTCTTGTTTTTGAATAGTCCAGAATTCTTCCAAAACATTTTCCTTGAGTTGTGTAAATGCCATATTGGTAGCGGTAGACTAGAAGCTCCATTTCCTTGCATTACCTACTAGTCACATCATTTGGTAGTATTCGTTCATAGTTCTTTATAAAACCTAAGGGGTTCAACCCCCTGTTTCTTCAGTGTGTCATACTTCCCTTCTGTGCTCTGTAGTTTAGGTTTTTGTACTACTAGTGGAATTCTGCTCGTCTTATTCTGTAACTGTTGTTGCAACGATTCCACTTCATTGCAAATATCTCTGGTAGTATATCTGAACAGTCGAAACTGCGCTTCTTATTGATGAAATACCCACATTTATTTTTGCAGAAATTTCTTTTTTTAATACCGGAACTAATATCTGCATCTTTCCATCTATCATCGGCTCAACCCTCTCTTTGATTCGCCATATTTCGGAATCAGATCTAGCTGCGATGTCAGTAACCTGCATCTGAACACCTGATGTGCTGCCGGAAAGTACACCTGGAAATAAGACTCCGAGTTTGATCCGATGGTGGTATGTATCACCGGGGAATGGTAGATGTACTGATAATGGTTTCAACGTCGTCCGCCAACAGATAGCGTAGTGGCATATCTACCAGAGCACCATCGGTGTCTACCCTATAATAGGGAATGCTCACAGCCAGAAGACTCAGTTTAGTGCAAACGTGTAAAACAAGCAGGTAGCTATGTTACGGAATCGCACTCGTGCTTCCTACGTTTGAAGGGGGTGAAACTGTAGTCTTCCGCGTGGCGGGATTAACCTTTCGGAGAACTGTCACCCAGTCAATAGTCAATAGTGCAACGATGCTGGTATCAGTGGTCACGTGAACTTTCTCACACCGGTAGACAAAGTTCTGGATGTCCACGCAGTACAGACGCCCGCCAGGATTGTCGTATTGTAGGGGCAGCAGTGGCAGATCGTGTACCTACCAGAGAACAGTTACGATGGCTTGTCAGGCCAGACGTGTCAACACGAACTGTTTGCGAACCGGTTATTAGCAGTAGGACTATCCCCGTGAAACTGAACGTGCTGTGCAAGATGTGGCGCAACTTCCCTGGCAAGCACGATCTCCGGAGTTGTCTTCAGTCAAGCACTTGTGGGATGTGATAGATTGAGAAGCGATTTCTGCGACTCGTCAAACAGTGACTCTTACAGAACTACGTCAGCATGTGATGTGGAGCAGGCGTAGCATAACGTATCGCAGGACAGCATTTGCCGTCCGTACGATCGACCCGATGCCAGATTCAGGGCCTGTATTGCCGCCTGTCAAGGCTACACCACGCACTAATGTGGTTGTTACCACACAGGCCCACACCTGCTACTCAAGAACAGATTGTGGTATCGGTCTGTACACGCTGTCATTTCATGTACTCCATATACACTGTTGCAACAATAAATCTTGAGTGAACTGGAAATCTTTAAGAGGGTGTACTAATTGTTTTCCGCCAGTGTATTACATTTTCGTAGAATTCATAGATTTATCAAGCTCTATAAAGTGATTGCTTTGTTGTGGCAAAATAGGTAATTTCGTCTTCAGTTTGTCTTCCAGTTTCTTATTATTTTCTTCAAACTAACTAGAAGAATCAGTTTACAATTCTTTCAGATTAGCCTTCATTTCCTTGTTATTTTCTATTAAGTTTGTTGTGAAATAATTATGTAAACCACGCAAATTACTGTTTAACACACCTATATTACCCCTCAGGTGCCTAAACATTTCCCTTATTTTGGTCCTGAAAGGTTGTTGCCCCTCTATTACGCTCTGGTCTAGTAAACTGTTTTTTGGTTCGCGAGTTTCAGGTTCCGTTTGCATATCCACTGGACGTGGAATGCATGGTTCTGACTTCGTACGTCTTTGTCACGGTTTAGCATCCTGTTTCGTTACTCTCTTTCCTGCGTGCTGTTGCGTGAATGCACTCCAATAAATTTTTCCGCTACGTTTTGGAATAATTTTCCGTCACTGTTTTGTAGCTTCACGTCCTTATACTTCATCGAAATCTAGCATAAACATTTTATGTTGTTTAAATACACGCCTATTTGTGCGGATGGTTTGCATCGAAATTTTCCGTTACGTCAGGCTACGTGACTGGAAGTTTTCGAAACATAGTCTGTTCATGCAATTAAAAATTAGGGAAGTCCTGTCACGGGCAAATCGCGCAACTGGACTTTTTCTTTATTACGTCACAGTTTACGACACAGAGTTTCTTGTAAGTCCTGCCATGAGAGAGCTATGTGTGAGGGAACCCGTGAGATTTTACGTAAAGTCACTTTGTGCTTTTACGTGCCAACTAACTGCTTAAAATCGCTTCACGTTTCTCATTTGACACTTTCAAAAAAACTCATGTTTCTGGTAACAGTTAATCTTATAAATGTGTGTCGGATATATTAATATCGTTTAAATTCAACATGTGTGGTTAAAACTTTTACACTGGATTACGGAAATTATTCTACTGCGACATCGGCTGCTGTACGCGCAGTCGGACACTAGGTGTCGTCTACACAGCCGTGGTCAGTGACCTTGACTGTAGCACAGATTGTAATTTTTGGCCTTCGCAAAAGTGATCACTGTACGCAAATGATTCGCCCTATCACTCACTAGAGTATTTGACTTCTATTTATTTGTACAAATAACAAAATTAATAAAACTTTTCTTTATGAACCGAACCGTGTGCTCACTAAATGGATTGTTATTCAACAATTAAGAGGATTGACTACCATTTCCGAAGGAACTGATGGACGTAGGGACTTGATCGTAAAATTCACCTACTATTATAAAGCCCCTACCTTAAACATAGCACTGCCAACCTTCAGTATCGTTTTGGTTCTGTAAATACATCAATCTATTGAACAACTTATGCCGCAACCGCAGAGAAAGAGATGACTGTGTCTCACCTTAGTAAAGAAATATTATGTCTAGAGTCTCATGGTCACCAAACTCTGAAGGCTCTACTTTAGTTATAATTAACTTTGAAATTTACTGTGAATTTAAAAGCTAATCTATTTACTGTGATTTATCCTCAAAACTCTAAGATAGAAATAAACCGTATTAATCCTAATACCACGTTGTGGCAGCCATCTTTGAACTGTTTTACGTAATGAACTACCGAAATTCTTAATTGAATTGTCAACTCTCAATTAGCAAACTTTCGACAACAAATATAAAACTGAAGGCGAAGAAAGCGTAGAGTTTAAATTTTTCATGTTTAAATGTTCTGCATTTGCATTCTGAAGTACAATGTTCTGGAAACATGATTACGATTCTAAAGATCGTAATTTTTATACAAGTAATTATTTGCTGTAAGTCACACAGTTTTTGGTGTAGAATAGTGATGTAATGATCAACTAAAAGTATGATCACTCTTGCTAGTAAACTGAAATGTACAATTAATTTCTGTTATTTCACTTTGCCCTTTCTTGAGTGTTACTACAGGGTTATTACAAATGATTGAAGCGATTTCATAAATTCACTGTAGCTCCATTCATTGACATATGGTCACGACACACTACAGATACGTAGAAAAACTCATAAAGTTTTGTTCGGCTGAAGCCGCACTTCAGGTTTCTGCCGCCAGAGCGCTCGAGAGCGCAGTGAGACAAAATGGCGACACTAGCCGAAAAAGCGTATGTCGTGCTTGAAATGCACTCACATCAGTCAGTCATAACAGTGCAACGACACTTCAGGACGAAGTTCAACAAAGATCCACCAACTGCTAACTCCATTCGGCGATGGTACGCGCAGTTTAAAGCTTCTGGATGCCTCTGTAAGGGGAAATCAACGGGTCGGCCTGCAGTGAGCGAAGAAACGGTTGAACGCGTGCGGGCAAGTTTCATGCGTAGCCCGCGGAAGTCGACGAATAAAGCAAGCAGGGAGCTAAACGTACCACAGCCGACGGTTTGGAAAATCTTACGGAAAAGGCTAAAGCAGAAGCATTTCTTAAACAGGAGATTGGAAAACCGATGGATTGGTCGTGGTGGTGATCATGATCAACAATTCATGTCATGGCCTCCACGCTCTCCCGACTTAACCCCATGCGATTTCTTTCTGTGGGGTTATGTGAAAGATTCAGTGTTTAAACCTCCTCTACCAAGAGACGTGCCAGAACTGTGAGCTCGTATCAACGATGCTTTCGAACTCATTGATGGGGACATGCTGCGCCGAGTGTGGGAGGAACTTGATTATCGGCTTGATGTCTGCCGAATCACTAAAGGGGCACATATCGAACATTTGTCAATGCCTAAAAAAACTTTTTGAGTTTTTGTATGTGTGTGCAAAGCATTGTGAAAATATCTCAAATAATAAAGTTGTTGTAGAGCTGTGAAATCGCTTCAATCATTTGTAATAACCCTGTACATTGAGAATTTTACTTTACTGAAAAAAATGAGGCGACCGGAGTGGCCTAGCGGTTCTAGGTGCTACAGTCTGGAACCGCGCGACCGCTACAGTTGCAGGTTCGACTCCTGCCTCGGGCAGGTTACTTAGGTTTAGGTGGTTCTACGTTCTGGGGGACTGATGACCTCAGAAGATAAGTCAGTCCCATAGTGCTCTGAGACATTTGAAAAAAATGAAAATCTTGCCTTGTGATAGCTTACGTCGTAATATGTGTGATGGTGGTTGCGTCATCAGAACGGTAGCGATCTATGAACTCTTCACGTGTCTGATAAATTAAAACATGCCAAGCTACATGACACTTCCCAGAGCCATTGTTGCAGCAGCCGCCATGGCTCACAGGTTTTCACAGCGTCATAAGTCCGGAAATTATTCTATCCACGACTTTATGATTTCAGAGTCGTCTTCACAGAGTGTAAGTGAAAAGTCACACCACTTAGATGAAGGTTAGACGCACTATGTAGCACCACAACAATTTTACATACGCGGCAGCCACAAAGCGCCTTCACTACTCAAGGTTTCGTAACTGTCTGCCTTACCTCTCCAATTGTGCTTGTCACAACGGTACACACCAAGCCTATCGTCCAATCCGATTCCTTCAATTTTGCGGTATTAATTTTACTTTTAATTAACTTGGTGTCTAAATCTTTGGAGTAAGGCCGTCGCTTACAATTAGAGAATAGATGTTACATCTTTTCATCATTTTAAATAAAAGCACATGTAAAAATTAATACACTTTACAAGAATCCAAAGATGCATCTATTGCGAACCTCCACACATTGTCTCAAGATTAATCAATAGCTGTATCGAAAGCGATTTTAAAGAGAAATATTTTTAATGTGTTTGAGTATAATTGTTCCGTTACAATGGTCAACAAAAGAAATGCAGTTGCTCAACGAAAATAGGAAGTGAGTAATATTCAGGGAATGACAGGAATACAATAATATAAATCCCTTAGCAATAAAATAAATACGAAGTGCGGGCCAGCCAAGGTGAAATGGCTGCAGGATAGAGGTGTAGAAATCAAAAAATAAATTATCGTCGGGATGACTTACTCGGCATACAGAAATGTGACAAGAACCTTCGATGAAATTAAAGAGTGGTAACATTAAGAGCGAAATGTGAATTTCTATGTTAAACGCAGAGGAGAGAGCGTGTAGGTTAACGGAGTAAGATGAAGTCCTTTATGATAGGAAGGAAATGTCTGATGAAATGATAGAAGAAGAAATTGTAATCGATATGGAAACCTTAGCGGATCCAGTACTAGAGTCAGAATTTGAAGAGCTCAAAGAGATCAAGAAGACCTGAGACCAAATAAGACAGAAGGGATAGATAACATTTCAACTGAATATCTGGCAACGGAACATCGGGCATTCAAAAAAATTACATCCACACAATTCCGAAGTTGGCAAGGGCAGAAAACTGCGAGAAATCTCAAACAATAAGCTCAACAGCTGTCGATTCAATTTTCTGACAAGAATAATGTACAGAAGAACGGAAACTGAAGTTGAGGATCTGGTAGATTACCACCAGTTTGGCTTTACGAAAGGGAAAGGGACTAGAGAGGTAGTTCCAACGTTGTTCTTAATAATGGCGATAAGAATGAAGAAAAATCAAGACACGCTCAAAGAATTTATCGACGTAGAGAAAGCGTTTCACAATATAAAAAGGCAAGGGATGGTCGAAATTCTGAGAAAAGTAGAAGTAAACTATAAGAAAAGATAGGTAACAAACAACATGTATAAGAACCAAAAGGGCCAATAAGACTGGGAGGTCAAGAACGAAGTGTTCAGATTAAAAAGGGTGTAAGGAAAGGATGCAGTCTTTCATCACTATTGTTCAGTTTACATATCGAAGAAGCAATGACGGAAATAAACTAAAGGTTCAAGAGTGAGATTAAAATTCAAGGTGAAAGGATGTCAAAATATGGTGTATGTAATGAACAGTCTAATGAGTACAGAATTTGAATTGGGAGTGAACAGGGAAAAGGCAAAAGTAATAAAGAAGCACAGGAATGAGAACAGCGAGAAACTTTACAGCAAAATTGATGATCGTGAATTAACTCGGAAGCAAAATAATCTACGAAGAACGAAGCCAGGAGGACATAAAATGCGAACAAACACAGGCAATGAGGGCATTCCTGGCCAAGGGAAGTCTACTGGTATCAAGCATAGGCCTTAATTTGAGGAAGAAATTTCTGACAATATACATTTGGAGCACAACATTTTATGGTGGTGATCGATAGACTTACAAAGGGTTATTTAATGCTAAAAGTTGTCCAGAATTACTGTTTGGTGTTTTCTGTCAGTGTGGTCCTAGAGAACATATTTGTAGGATGATAATGAAACTATATAGTTGAGACGTTCCCTGGAAACAACGAATTAACGTACATTAAGTCGATTTTCCGTTTCCTGCAGTAATTGCATCTGTACGAACAGTCTTTGTGCTCACAAATTATTATTAGCACCGGACAGACGCAACGCTCCCTACAATGATTTGACGGCCGTGCTGCTCCAAGTCGTTGTTCCAGCGACCCCAATACCAACTAGAAAACTCCCACGCCACTTTATCACTGTATCACTGTGCAATGTGCTGAGACGTATTTGTCAGAGACGGGATATCCGTAAAGTGGAATTTACGTTTTCCAACGTCACATAGAAAGTAAACAGTGACTGTAAACAAAATATGGGAAGTGATTGTGATCGTATATCCAGTACGGAGTGTGATTATGAGAGCCACCTAACTGGAAGGAAACGAAAAATTCAGGAACTGAGGCGGAGAAAGCGGTCGCGAAGAAGAAGAGGAATTCAGGACAGTGTTATGTTTCGCCGAAAATCAGCAAGGAAGTCTGTTGTAAGAATATTAGAGTCAGTAAGAAATGCTGTGCGAAGGAATCTTATCTAATAATATGCCCAACAGATCAAGAAGAGATCCTTGAACGATTTTGGGCTTTAGGTGACAGCAACACTAATGATACGTTCATGTTAAGCTTAACTGAAGAGAAAAAACCGTCCAGAACATCTAATACAGTAGATCTGTCAGAATCCTAAACCCACATTTATATATCATCCAAAATGCAACAATAGTAAGACAGTATCCTCTAAATCCCTATTCCAAAGTATTTTGCAAGTTACCGAGAATCGTTTGAAGACAATTCTAAAGGCGGTGACTGCTACTGCTCTTACAGTAGAAAACAAAAGAGGGAAGGTTGTCAAGGCAAGCCCCAAAGGAAATATTTTGACAACTATTACCATAGTGTTAAACAGTTATTCACTTCGTTCAGAGATCATTTTCTCCATGAAATGAATAGGTACTTCATATCAAGTATAAAACTTATTATACGCTCTTTAGGAAAAATAGTCTGTATCGTTTCGAAAGTCAAACACTGATACTTGTGATTTTTGTCGGGAGTGTGAAGCTATATTGAATGTCAGTGCAAATGATTCTAGTAGAAACGTTTGTGAAAAACACAAAGTAAACGCTGCGGAGTACAATAAACCCAAGGACACGTATTTAAGGTAGGCCAAACTTGACAACACAGATACCTTAGTGATAGAGTTTGACTACGCGCGGAACATGCCACAGTCTAAAGTGAGCATTACTGCGCAATTGTATAAAAGACTACTGTGGCTCTATGTATTTAATGTTCACTGTCACAATGACCAATCAAGTACATTTTATTGGTATCTCGAATGCTCCGGGAAAAGGTTCAAATTCTATTTGTTCCTTTTTATATGACTTCATAAGTAGAAAACTCTAGGCGCCAAACAATATTAACACTATTATACTTCTAGTGGATTCGTATGGAACACAAAATAAAATATGAGCGTGCTACGATTTTGTACTTTGCTTTCAAAAACAAACAACGTAACCATCGAATTCGTATCTACAATGCGACCGTAACTTCGTCTTATATGGAAAAATGCCAAGGAATATTGACAACATTGAGACTGTGCCCCAATATACTTCAGTGCTTCAGAGATGCAGAAAGAATCCTGCACCCTTTGAGGTGATGAAAGGAGTGGACCTTATGAAAGAATGGGCGTCACCTTTATCACCATACTACGGCACAGAACCAAAAGGAAAGACACTACCTGGAAGATAGAAATGTGTCACTTTGTATGACAACGGAAACTCATTTTTCGACTCGTTTACTAATACGGGAAAATTCAGTCTTCCCAAATAAAGAAACGAGGATGTACATTGCCAGTGCGGAAGACGGACATGGCGATGACGAAGACGTCTCGTCCTAAGATTACGGATGCGAAGAAGAAAGATATCTTCGCACTACTGAAGTTCTTTCGAGACAACAGTGCAGAAATGCTGAAAATATAGTCGAAGGTTATGCATCTGCGGCAGCCAATGACTTCCCAGGATGCGAAACAGACACATGATCGGTAGTAACCACTCATAGACTGTTGCAGGTCGTTGTTGAGAGCGGTATTGTGTTCTGTATATGTCTGTAATTGAATAAATGCGTTTCTCTCACTTTGTAAATGATTATTTTAATACTAGGTTTAGGATGTGTTATGTTCGTTGGTAATTTTAAGCTTGAGGGATCTGCCAGATCCATCCTTTGGTTGAGGGCAGTAAATGCAAATATATTTAAATTTAAGGTCGAGGGGAGAGAAAGCAAAGGAAAGGAAATGGATTGCTGATCTCACTGCACCACACGTAACACAATGACATGCGTACCCTCGTCGACTATCTTGCCACGTCTGTCTGCCGATCCACATTCCCACTGTGCGCCACCTATCCACAGTCTCTGCCCACTTCCTCCATGTTCGCTACTGTCAGATTCTCGCTTGTTGTCGGACGTATCTGTTCATTTGCACTGAAGTAGGTTGATCCACTGCCCATCTAGGTGTATCAATTATATGAATGCGTGGTGTCTGTTCTTTCGGACAATTTCGAAACAACAGACGCTACACATCCATATAAGTAAATGTAATGATTGTTTTAACAAAGGTTCGCCGGTTTTATTTGGCTTCTGTCTCATACCTGTTATTAATGGATCAGTTGTCAGTAGTAGTCTGTTTATTATGTCCGGACTGCGTTCTTCTTATGACAATCTCCTGGCAAAAACATTTGTCTCTTTCTCTGCTTATTTTGGACCTCAGCTGCTTCTTCTGATAAACTGCCTATGGGTAAGAGGGCATGTTCATCGATAGTTGGGTCATGCACCAAAATCTTGTGCATAGTGGGAGGCATAAGATGCCAGAGATATACATCAACATATAGTGTTGCTGTTTAAACAGCAAACGCAGAAAATTTGTCTATCTTATGTCCACTGGAAATAGCTTTCAGAATATACCCGAATCGATAGATGAGTTGCAGAATTATATTTATTATTTCTGCTCATGTTTCGAGGTCTTCAAAAAATCTTCTACTGGTATTTCCATCATTGGTATTTCCATAGTCTTGCTCGTGAACATTTGTAGTTAATCCCAATTGATTTCTAAACGTTTCTTGTGTGGCTTTTTTCCTATCTTGAGCAAGGTTCTTTTTCTTGAGCTGATTTGCCACTTCTTGATGTTTATTTTATAGGGAAATTATAACAACAATCCGAAAATTCGGGCATAGAGTGCAGAAAGGCGCAGCTGAAGAGCTCCTGTATTTACATCTTTGGTTGCTGAATTTGAAGTACCCTTGTAAATGTAGCATCTCATTCTCGATGCTGACTCTCTTGCTGCATTACAGACCTTTGCATCTACCATAGTAATCGGCAATGTGTGGTTTCAAACTTTTGTGTAAACTGAATTCGCTGTGATCCACCACAACCCCGTTTAGAGATAAGAGATAAATAATCATTTGGAAGATCATTTAAATCCTCTTCCAAATATAACATTAATCCTTCACATCTGTGATTAGTCAAGGCTTGTAGTTGAATCTCATGTGGCAGTCACAGGGTGCCTCTTGAAGGATGCTGTAACAGGGACAGACCTCCTTTCCAGTTGTTCGGACTATTTCGTATTGTTTCTTGGCAGCGAAGCTTCCTCAAAATTTGACAAGGCTTGGATATGTGAAGTATTTTTTCTTCTTGTAAGCTTCTATGACTCTGATATAGGGCTTGTCTGTATTTAGCTCCTCGCGTAGTAGATGAAGTACTGTCTTCAATTACTTTGGAAACCTTGCCATTTCCAGATTCTCGGAGCTTCATTTGACTTGCATACGTTAATACTGCGATTCCAAATTTCTTTCGCAGTACCTGTGTCTTATGCATTTTACTGCATTCGCTCAACTCTTTGAACGATTTTGGTGGCCTAGCAACTGAAGTTATGCAACATGGGATTTCAGTGGTACCTTGTAGCTAATTATGGTTTTTTTTGAGAATGTGCTATTAACTTTCTGTAAACAATGCCATCATTTCTTTAATTGGGACTTTGATGAAGACAGTTTATGTTTAAAACGATTCTTTTCTTAATCAGGGAAGGCAGGAACTGATGATATACAGTTTTCCATAAAGTCCAAACTTTTTAGAAACTCTTCCTCAGAACATCTCTTCATAAGGTCATAGAGGCGCTTTCTTATCATAATTTTGACTTTTGAAGGACCTAGGATAAAAACAAAATGCTTTCAGAATTCATTTCGTAGATGACGTTTTGTAGAAGTGGTAAGCTATTAACGTAAAAGAATCGTAGAAATTCAAATTGCAGTACACAGCGGCTGCTTTTTTTTTAATTTCCAGTAAAGGAATGATTTTTCTGTCATACTGTATTAACACATTTGTAAGGAAGCACCCTGAAGTATAACAAAAATAATGATTACTGATACAAGTAATAAATAATACGTCTAAAAATAATTATAAATAACGGTACGTACCCGGATCTTCGGAATTCATACTGCTTTTCACCACAATTCAAGTAAAAACACACTTTAACACATTCAAAGACGCAGGGTGATTTCAAACCAGTAGAGAAGCTTCAGATGCACCGCAAGCGAGACGCAGATACAGACTAGGTCCACAGCGTATCAGTGGACAATAAGCAAATGACACACTGCCTCAGCAGTGCCTCATCTGTCAGACTGTCGCAAGAAGTTATGCACGAATCAGTTGGGTATACGCCCTGCGAGGCAATCTATGGAAGGCACATGAACTGCCCGTCTGAACTCGATAAACCCCCAGCTAGAGCAAATATGAGTGAGGTAAATGGATTGATCTGCAGTCTTAAGCCATTCTGGAAACAGGTTAAGCAGAGAAATGTAAAGCTACTCAAACTAAGTTCCAGTGAATTAACAATAGTGCTACACTTCCGCAGAGTAAACCCGATGATCCTGTGTTGCTCTGAAATTAGTAGTAAGAAAGGGAAGAACTAAACAGTTCACTCGTCAGTACGAGGACCATTACCCTGTTTTACGGGTGACATCCCTCGTAAACGAGGAGATTCAATTGTCTGATCCTACTGTGATAGTTCATTTTGACCGGCTTAAGCCGTACCAAGGCCCGGCTGTGCCACAGCCAGCTGTACCACCGAGAACTGCTCCAAGCAAACGTGTTACTGCAATAAAAGTAAAAAGGGTACATAAAATTGAATTTCTGGCTCCGCAGGGTTACAACACATCTAGTAATGGGTTCCCATGCTACAGTGCACGCAAAATGCCGTGGCCACTAGATACACAGTCGGCAGGGGAAGCATGGGAGAGTGGCAGTGGCGGGGGTCGCTCAGAGCGTTGTAGGGGAAATGCCTAGCACTGGAGGGGAATTGCCATTCTTAAGTGAAGCCTACACTCACATTTTTGGTAAATATTAAGCAGGACCCCTCCACAGCCACACTTGCATGGTGACCATTCAGAAAGATCTGTCGGCTCTTCTTTGATTAGCATCTAAAAAGTATTCTTCCGAAAATTCAGTGATTTATTTTCGCCTAGTTTGCTATTTTATAACTTTCAGAGAAGAGTCACAAGTGGGCAATTTCGAGTAAAACCTACACGTTTCTCTTGTTGTCATGTTAAAATTTGCTTCTTTTGCCAAACCTCAGAGGATTTTATAGTCTTACCTGACTAACACATTGTGCAGACGCAGTTACGAGAGAATTCTGAAACAGTGGTTTATTAAGTTTATCAGGTGAAGTTCAAAACATATGGCGCCAAGCACTATGGAACTTAACATCTGAGGTCATCAGTCGCCTAGACTTAGAACTACTTAAACCTAACCAACCTAAGGACATCACACACATCCATGCGCGAGACAGGATTCGAATCTGCGACCGTAGCAGAAGCGCGGTTCCGGACTGAAGAGCCTAGACCCGCTCGGCCACAGCGGCCGGCATCAGGTGAAGAACTAAGGAAAAGTACCGTCAGTATTTTATGAAAAATAAGACATGTAGTAACTTCATTTACGTTATTGCAAAACTAATAGCATTTCTCGTAACACCAGCTATCGATAGCCCTAAAAAATTACATTCCTTCATCAAAAAAGTCTGTAGCTAGTGGAATAACACGGTAGATAATGAAGTATTGCGCAATAACTATACGGCAAAATATATCCTCTTTTTGTGATATCATTTGCCAAAATTTCATTTCGATGTCTCAAACCTTTTATGAAATATGAGAAATGTTGTGGATATTTCACTCTGGCTTTATCGCTGGCGCGGTGCGATCGCAAATAAATGCACTACATCATATCAGTTTTCTCGAGATTGGTGACAGTTAGAGACCTCTGACAAAGTCTAGAGAAAACTTCAATATGTTAGCAAATTTGCCGGCCGGTGTGACCGTGCGGTTCTAGACGCTTCAGTCTGGAACCGCGTGACCGCTACGGTCGCAGGTTCGAATCCTGCCTCGGACATGGATGTGTGTGATGTCCTTAGGTTAGTTAGGTTTAATTAGTTCTAAGTTCTAGGCGACTGATGATCTCATAAGTTAAGTCGTATAGTGCTCAGAGCCATTTGAACCATTTGATTTGTTAGCAAATTTCATATGCAGCTTACACCTGCTTACAGACGAACACCAAATCATGTGATTGGTAGGCATTCAGATCCGCACAATACCATATAATGCCCCCTCTTTTCCACTTCTGGGTTGACTGGAAGTATTATCGTTAACACATGAACGTGGCTCATTCTATTGGCTGTTGTCCAAGTTCAGCGTTTCACGATGACACAGTCCACACAGCATACTTCACCAATTCGTTCAACGACATAGCAACGCTCTTTCTGTTGCCAGTTATCTTATGTTAAGTAAATCTTCTGCGCTATTAGCTAATTAACTGAAATAATAATAGAACTAACGCAACACGGTGTGTACTACTGTAGGCATCCTGACTAGTATCAGAGGGTGCTATAACTAAATCCTCATAAACAAGTGATAGCCACATTCACCGAGACACTTCAGCATGGCCGACAGGTGCTGTATTATGTTTGCTCTACTTACCAGTGTTGCAAGTGGCCCACCGTTCCAAAACCACCCATCGTCATCAGGTTTAATGTTTGAGCCGTTGGATAATAAGCTATACACTGCTCACTAGGTCAATATAGTGGCTGACTTGGACTTGGCCGTTTTAGAAGAAGAAGTAGCACTACATAAAATCACCAATCGATGAATGGCATGCGAAACAATTTTGCGAAGCCAGGGCTAAACCGAAACGCTTCACATAAGGCACATTAAACAGGTGCTTGTTACCACCCAGGGACAGCTGTGAAGCATTTCGGACGCCGTACCGCTGCAACGCACAAAGTCAGGTTGCTTCAACGAGGCCAGCGCTGTAATGAACATAATATCCGGCACCTCCGACCGAGCTGACGCTGGTCGTTGGGATAAAACTCTTCCACAAGTCTATTCTTTTACTGGCCAACACCATGAAACCCTTGCACGCCAGCGTGTGTGGCTCGCGCAAATTGAGGTCAATCTTCTGTCTACCACCGGGCAAATTCGTAATGTAGCTATTGAACTAATGCAACAATACGAGGAACTGAGGAATTGAGTCCAGCACAAATTGGTTACTAGGCACAAGGAGCAGTCAAACCTAGCCGCTACCCTGGAAGTAACTAAGGCACCACAAATTCTATTGTATTAACCCACGCAACCCAATTACATGCTACTACATTGTATGCTATTATTATTCAGCCAGGCTGACAACAAAAACCTTAACTTTGACTTATTATCCGATGAACTTTTCTTGTAAAATCATAGTAACAACTCTTTCCACAGATATAGCAAATTATATAATTTTGTTAGAAGATTTAATGAAAAAGTCCAAACGGCACTGACTAGTTTAATACAAAGGATGTAATGGCAAGGTGATTCTTCGAATTCTGTCACTCGTGACGGCATATAGGCAGAACGCTCTCAACACTGTGGTGAAGGACAGGCAACAAAACACACTGAAATTTGGCCTTGCACAAATGTAAGAACAGTTTGATGGCGTTAAGAGAAAAAGAAAGGAAAAGTGATCAGAAAATAACATATATGACCTTTATTTTGCTATCAGATTACGAAAAGTTGCATAGGTTCATATTATCATTCAGAATACCCAGACTGACGTGAGCGGTAGTCACAATGTCAAGATTTTCTTCGACATAACAATGTTTGTGAGATTTCAGGAGACAATAAATTATATTTCGGCGGCCATTGCAAGGACATTTGCAAACGTGACAGGTTTCGAGATTGTGCATCTCGATTTCGAATGGGTTGTTCTTACATAGCTAAAAGTGGGAAAAGGAAGCGATGTAACGTTGCTTCATTGTATGTTAGAAACGTCAATGTAACACCATATGCGGAAATGAACAGCCATCCATAGAGTGTGCGAGTGAAACTGTTGTTGAAGAACAAGAGCGTTAATTGGAAATCTTGTGGGCTAACCACAATCTGTGGCAAAAAAGTATGGTGATTTTCCTAAAATATCTACTGAGCTACTAGGGTGTGGTGACTGTGCAAGCGCCAACAATAGATCGCAGCACAGGCATGAACAGTGCATGAAGTAAGAACAAAGTATTTGAATGAAAATTGTACGAATTTATTTTGACCTTCTCTCTTTTAATGTATAGTAACTAACGTCAGTTTGCACAGATGTGAGCTGCAAGTGGCCAAAATACATCTTCGAATCCCAAAGGATAATCTCAAATGTTAGGCCGCGAAAGGATCAATAAGGCGTGCCGAGGGTGTGGTCTGAGCGGCGCCATAGTCCGCTCTTTGATTCCGCGTCACACTGTACTGAAACCGGCCAACGTGAAATAGGTTCGGGCAAACGTCGCAGGCGTTGTTAAAAATTTTATTATAAGCTCGAAAAAAATTTACGGATTTAATGTTTTAATTATTTGCAGAGCATACTGAGGTTAACCTGCACCCCTGGCAGAAATGTCATAATGGCGGCCCTCCTCTCGCCCTGTAAGGCTATAATTTTGTCAGAAGATGTAATAAAAAATCAGACCTTACAGGAAAATATTGCAGAATGAAGTAAACTGACAAGATGTTTTGAACACAACAAATAAAATGTATTATTGTAGTAAACAAATTTGAAATTGTATAGATAGTCTGAAAAAATTAAAAGTAAAAATTCTATATATTATGGTTCATAGAAGCTACTTTACCTTGATAATAGTATGAAGTATGTCGAAGAACAGTTTTTATTTGCTCATAAATTGGTAGAAGTGTATACAGAGTGTTTCAAAATTCATGTCACACACTTCTAGAGGTTGGGAGGAGACTTAGTAGATCAAGTTTAACGTAGGAACCCATATCCGGAAACGTCATACAACGACGCCACAGAGCGCCAAAGCTGTAAGCGCCGGTGCCTGTAAGTGTGTGTATATACAGAGTGATTCCATGATGATGTCACACACTTTCATGGATGATAGACAAGAATAAATGTATCAGTTTGAGGTAAGGGTCCGTGTACTGGAAGCGAACGAGTCAAAAGTTACAAGCGAAAACCATTCTAATACCTCATACAGTGGAATACATGTATTGGTACTGTCATTGCTAAGGTTGTAGGATAGGCAACTTTCAGAGGTGATAGTATGTACCAAAACAAGAAAATATCTCTAGTAAACATGGACTATAAAATGCATAGCTTAAGAGTTATGAGCACTTGTTCAATAGAGCAGACACGTTTCACACTAGCGAAGATGAACAAGTGGTCTTAGTTGCTCAGCTTTGTATTTTAGGCCCATATTTACTATTTTTTCTTATATTGGTCTATACCACCACATATGAATGTTGCAACAACAGTATCAGTACATCTATTCCAGTATCAGAGGTATCAGAACGGTTTCCGCTTGTAACTTTCGATGGTTCGTTTCCGGCACAGGTTTCCTTGTCTCAAATTGATATATTTACCCTTCTCCATCATCTTTCATAGTCTGTAACATCATCATGGAATTACCCTGTATATGCATACATCTACAGGCGCCGGCACTTGTAAAATTGTTGCTCTGTAGCGTCGTTGGATGACGTTTCTCGATATGGCTTCCTATGTAAAACTTGATCTAAGTCCCCTCTACAACCTCTAGAAGAGTGTAACATGAATTGTGGCAGCGCGTATTAGCCGCGTAGTTTGAGGCGCCATGTCACGGATTGCAAGGCCCCTCCCGCCGGAGGTTCGAGTCCTCCCTCGGGCGTGGGTGTGTGCGTTGTTCTTAGTATAAGTTAAAGTAGTGTGTAAGTCTAGGGACCGATGACCTCAGCAGTTTGATGCCTTAGGAATTCACACACATTTGAACACTTTTTCGATCAGAATTGCCAAACACCCTGTACATTAGTAATTAGAAATATAATAATGTATCAGTTTCCCGAAAGTGTGTTTTTATTATAATTTTGCTTTGCATTTTCTTGCTTTGAGCGGAAACTGGAAATTTGTGGTAAGTTACTGTGGGACCAAACAGCTGAGGTGAAACAGTCCCTGGGCTTACACACTACTAAATCTAACTTAAACTAAATTACAGTAAGGACAAGACACACACCCATGCCTGAGGAAGGACTCGAACCTTCGAAGAGGAGGGGTGGGGGGGGGGGGGGCACCGCGTGAACCGTGCTAAGGCGCTTCAGATCGCGCGGCTGCTCTCAGCGAAGCCTACTCATTGATTACGTCATTTACGCCCAGCTACTCAGCTGCTTCGTATTCTGTCCTTAAGAAATCTAAATGGACTCTCTGATTTCACTCACACTTGACTTTAACTAGTATTTTATGATCTTCGATTTGCCGAAATTGTGTTCACAATAGGTTGTACAATCACTGGCATTATCGTAAATATTCTCATACCTGTATCGTAATGGGAAGCCGTCTCAACGGAACTTGGTAGTAGCTGTTTCGTTAAGTAGCTCCACTTTATCAATATATCTGCTACATGTGGCACCAAAATCAACTGCGCATTTTTAGTACGAAATACGTTCAGTTATAAAAGTTAGCATTCAACCGTTTTTTGTCCTACACACGACTCAATAACGCCTTTGGAGAGACAATGCTACCTTCATATTTTCAAACGTAGCTCGCGAAGTTAACCGCTGAAAAGCTTACCAACTCATTTGCGGCGTTCATAAATTAAAATAGAAAATAGTACGTAGGAACGTGAGCCCACGTCTTCCATTAAAATCCTCGACTGCAGTCAATAGTCGTCCCATCTGACACCCCACACCACATCGGGCTGTGTCCTCTTGTTTCGATGTGGTCTCCAAGTGTGTGAAGTTGACCAAGGTTCTGAGGAAGATATAGGAGAAATAATAAATGTGGTTGACGAGTGCCAGAGAAAACCTGAGTTTTCCACGAAGTGCGAAATGCATAACAAATTACGATTCCTTGAGTTGAACATTAAGAGGCAGTGCAGGATAAGTATGCTTCTACTGTCTAAAGGAAGCTGATACGGACGAATACTCTAATTCCTGATACACTAATGCCATCTACAGGCTTATAAAGAGGTTACTTTTCGTACCTCAGTACACAGACCAGTCAATGGACCAATGAGCAAGAAGGATAAAGAAAACGAAGTTAACACCATTAAGAAGACAGCGGTTAATAATGGTTACAGAGTAGACATCATTAATAAATTGTTGCGTGAAAGTACTACAAACAGAAACAGTAACCTTAATGAGGAAAAATTATAACAGGTCACTACAATGTAATACGGAACATTCTAGAGAACGGTCGCAAAAATTTTTAAACCTCACCGTGTGAAAATAATGTTCTTGACAAATGCCAGCCGGAGTGGCCGAGTGGTTCTAGGCGCTACAGTCTAGAACCGCGCTACCGCTACGGTCGCAGGTTCGAATCCTGCCTCTGGCATGGATGTGTGTGATGTCCTTAGGTTAGTCAGGTTTAAGTAGTTCTAAGTTCTAGGGGACTGATGACCATAGATGTTAAGTTCCATAGTGCTCAGAGCCATTTGAACCATTTTTCATCAGTCGCCTAGAACTTTGAACTTTGAACCTAACTAACCTAAGGACATCACACACATCCATGCCCGATGCAGGATTCGAACCTGCGACCGTAGCGGTCGCTCTGCTGCAGACTATAGCGCCTAGAACCGCACGGCCACTCCGGCCAGCCCGAATTCCTCGGAAAGCTCTTTTATCCTGTTGTAGTTTCTCTTGAGGTGGGTGAATGTTCATTTCGATGCCTCGGAGGAACGTCCAGTTTAAACTTCAGAGTTCAACCTCCGCTGTCATTTTCGGCAGAACCCGCACTTCTGCGCTGTGTTTACATGCGGAGACTTTCATTCTTCCTTTTCAGAATCATGTCATGGAATGGGAGTAGACTCAAGGCTCTAACCACCTCTGAGCGATTGGCTACAACAAAATGAAATAGAGAAGGGTAGCAGATTGTTTAACACTATTTCATTCCTCGGAACTCGGAATCTCTGTGCTCATTGACGGCGATTCCAAGTTCTAATGGCAAGGTAGTTGAGTTTCATACAGTTATTAGGGAACTCACTTTGTCTTAGGATTTTGTAAAATACTTTTTCTCAAGCTCTTGTAGAGTAAAAACACCTCTCATGCTCTTGTAGAGTATAAACACTTCAGGTTAGGAGAGATGATGAACGAAACGAACCTCTCTACCGCAGAAAAGATGTCTATGCTTAAGCACTAAGTTAGGGTGTCCATTCGTCCCGTTTTTCCCGGGACAGTCTCGTTTTTTACCAAAATGTCCTGCTGTCCTGAAAGTTTTTTTGGGGATGCTCAAATGTCCCGTTTTTTATGATTCCGCTTGGCTAGAGTATTTTACGCTACTGGTTGTTTGACTTGCTATTAACTGCGCAATTATTTACGCTAGGAAGCGTGTGATGACTTTCAACACACCCCAAACATGTACCGAACTGTCAAAAATCGCAAGTAATTTTGAACGCACTATAGGTTACGAATAACAACGAAGATTCTTCTCTTCTAAATCGACCCACTGAATCCGTCCTTTCGGTCCAGAGATACTCTACACCACTGATACTTGCTCTCTGGCTTTCGTCACCACACTGTTAATGTTTTGCACTGTGCAATCAGTTTCATTATGCCAAAACGAAAGTGTAATTTTAACAGCAATATAAAATGCGAGTTTCCTTTTATCACTGGTAGTGGAGAAACTGTAGAATGTACGTTGTGCAGATCAAAATTTGCTATTGGTCATGGTGGAAGGTCTGACATTGTGAATCACATTAAGACGAAGAAACATCGCATGAGTGATTAAACGAAAAGAGCAAATAAATGCGTGAGTGACTGCTATGTATACTTAAAATCAGTAACAGAAATGGATAGGCAGTTGGCAGCACAAGAAGCTACGTTTGCATACCACAGTGCAATGCATAACCATAGCTATAAGTCAATGGACTGTACTACAGCAGTTGTTAAAAAACTTTTCAATCCTAAATGCACATGTGGACACACAAAATGTAATGCAATCATTTCAAATGTTATTGCACCGTATGCAGCTCAGCATGTTTTAAATGAACTGAAAAGTGCTCGATTCATTTCTGTAATGATTGATACATCGAATCATCTGGATTTGAAGTTGGTTCTTCTCCTTATCAGGTATTTTCACCCTGAAAATGGCATCACGGTGAAAGTGCTCGAATTGCTTAATTTAGCTGGAGAAACTTCAGATTTACTTCAGAATTATGTGCTGGAGGTTTTAAAGAAATATGATCTTGAGGGAAAGGTGATTGCAGTTTCTGCAGACAACACTAACACCAGTTTTGGTGGTAAGCAGAGGAAAGGAAAAAACGATTTGTTCTATAAACTGCAACAGAACACAGTGAATAATATAGTAGGTGGTGCACAATTCCTTACAAACTGGCTCAGATTGCCTACCCATCGACTGCCAATTAATTGTAAACAAAATCTACCAGCACTTCCACATTTTCTCTGAAGTCATTCTGTAAGTTTACTGAAACTGAATACAAAACTGTACTTGGGCACAGCAAGACAAAGTGACTATCTCTGCTACCAGCATTGAAAAGAATTGTAGAGATATTTCCTGCTCTGAAATCATATTTTATATCCCCTGTTAAGTGTCTTGTTATCCTTAAACAATTGTTTGATAACCCTGTGTCTATTCTCCTTCTACATTTTCTTGTTAGCCAGCTAAAACCTTTCTCCACAACAATTAAATGTTTTGAGAAACAAGAAATCACAACAGTGGAAGTTTATCAAGAAATAAACAAATTATTGGGCAAGTTACAATGTAGAAAATCTGGAAGGTTTCTCACATCCTTTGTACATGAGGCTCTAAGGAAGCTGGAAGAAGATGGTGAAATTACCGAGAACAATTTCATATTTATGCTGACATCTTCTATGACTCTTGCACTGAGTATATTAAAGAATAGTGTTTACCATTTCTCACACCTTTTTAAGTATTTGACTGGGTTAATACTGAAAAGGAGAAACTACAGTGGAACGATATTCAGGACTGTTTTGTTTTTGTTAAAAGTATTGTACCAAGTTTTCCTGTCGATGAAGGCGAACTGTTCGATGAATTTTCATGTGCACAGATCTTCATAAAGAGTGAAGAAGGAGACAAAGAAAGTGTCAGTGCAACGTGGTGTAAAATATTTGCTTATTTAAAAAGCAAAAACATTAACATGAAAAACATGATTCATTTTATGGAGTTTTGTCTGGCAATTCCTGGGTCAAATGCTGCTGTGGAACGTGTGTTTTCGTTAGTGTCAGATGAAAAAAACAGAATGAAAGTTGAAACAGTGAGGGCCTTGCTCATTGTCAAAACACACTTTAATGGTGTATTGTGTACTGACTTTTATGATACAATTTCAAACGAAAATGCACTTCTTGATAAAGTACATGAAAGTGAAAAGTACGGTGATAGTGTGGCAGAATAATTGTAAAAAGTGATTTGGGATCATCTGAGTGCACGTTGTAAAGGTAAACTTGTATGTGTATTAAATTTAGTCAATGCAGTATTTATGTCCCGTTTTTTTCCTTCATTGTCCCAGGTTTTTCTCTAATTTATTTCAAATGCCCCCTTTTTCAATGCAAAAGAAATGGACACCCTACACTAAGTGCAAAAGGGGAGCCGACATCACATCTTCCAGCTGCTGCTGCGGCCAGGCCGTTTATTTACGCCTTGCCCGATTGATAAGATGCCACATCGTCATGGCTGCCGAAGCAGTTTAGAAACAAACCTAACCCGCCCCCTTCAGGAGCCGAGTATGCAATCTTAAAATCAGATATCCAGCTTGTTGATTTCAGTGCACATTTTCTGGAATCTAATGGTGTTTGCTCCTACCTTGCAGTGTACTTTCTGCATCTAATTAATAGCTTACGTAGTCACTAGTCATGTCTGTTAAGTCCTAACCTGATTCTGTTTTATCGTCCCTAACCACATGTGCCGAGGATATACTTAGAGTTGTATTCCCTTGTCCAATTATTAATGATTCTTTTAAGACGTCAGTTCCCTAACTTTCATGTTCAAAATCAATAAATCTACTTGTATAGTGTCCACTTGTTTCCATTCGTAGCTAATTTTTCTATATGAGTGGTGCGGTATCCATTTATTTCATGCTCAATTGGGTCGCCCCTATAGATATTAATTTAAATAAGACATTTTCCGTTGCGTGACAATACAGTTGTTATCAATAATTTGCGTGATCATTTGGAGTGGTTCTTCTTTCTGTTGGGCACCAGAATTTAGTTTTGTGCATCCTAGGGACATGCTCTGAACACAGTCCAGCAAAGCGGCCCGTCTCGGACGGAAAGAGCCCGTGACGTCACCACGCAGGCCATCGCACCCGCTTCAGGTTTAGTGGTACAATGCCCAGTTGATAGCCCATCATAAACTGAACATAGATCAAGCATGAAATCATGAGCAAAGTGATGGTATTTGTGTGTCGTCAGTACTTCACGCGAAATCAGAAAAAAAAAATTATGTTAGACACCCGCACGGTTGTCGTCGATGGTTATTAATGGCTTGTCGAAGACGTGTGTTTTGCATCGTGCTCCGACTAGCGCAATAATGAATCGAATGAATTGCCCGACTAGGCAGACCGTGGACCTGAACAGAATGGGAAACATCGTCGTCTTTACGTTCAAGAAAGAATGAAAGGAGATATAAATCAACTGTGTTCAACTACTGATACACGTAGAGCTCTGATACACGCTACTCGAATACACAGTCTTTCAAATGACTACCAACCTAGTAAAAAGCAGAGATTTTAATGTAATTCGTTTCTAAGTCTGCGGTGGCTGTAAATTCGAAAGGTAACAGCAGTAACAGTTTTATTTACCTGTATCCCTCATTTGCAGGGGTAGTGGACGTTTCATAGTATTATGGCATAAGAACCAAAACAACACAATACGAATGCATAAATACTTACACTACGGAAAAACTATTTTTTGAATGGCAGAATCCCAGTCTGTTTTAATCAGCACAACCTCGTTCGATTGATGTTCACTGTCTGTGATTGTGCCGACTGATACTATCGTACTTTAGTTAGTGCGTCCATTAGAACACATATGGTCCTGTTACTTATATCACTATTTTCTAACATTATGTACCACATATTCCCAGAATTACATATTAGGCCTTCCATAAACTTGTAGACCTGATTTCCACGAAGCCCACATAACGTAGCTGTACTCCAGATCAGGGTGGACAAGCGCGGTGTAAGCTGTCATTTTAGTAGATCTGTTGCATCTTCTAATTGTTCTGCCAATGAATCGCAGTCTTTGGTTTGCTCTACCCACAATATTATCAATGTGATCCTTGCAATGTAGGTTATTCGTGATCATTGAAGTACGCACTGTATTTCGAATCTCTGCAAAACTTTTCCAATATTGGGGATTTTGCATTCTTTTAAATTTGGCATGCTTCTTTCGTTGCTTCTGCAACAGCGATCTGACCTGTTTTGCCTACCATGGGGGATTAGTACCATCACTTATTAATTAATTTGATATGTATCTCTCAATTGCAGTCGATACTATCTCTAAGTATTTAATTGAATTTACAGCCTTCAGATTTGTGTGAATCATCGCGTAATCGAAATTTAGCAGATTTCTTTTAGTACTCATGTGAATAACTTCACTCTTTTCTTTATTCAAGGTAAGTTGCCACTCTTCGCACCAGACAGATATCTTATCTAAATAATTTTGCAATTTGTATTGGTCATCTGATGACTTTACAAGACGGTAAATGACAGTATCATCAGCAAACAATCTAAGATCGCTACTCAGATTGTCTCCTATGTCATTAAGGTAGATCAGGAACAAAAGAGTGCCTATAACACTTCCTTGGGGAACTCCGGATATTACTTCTGTTTTATTCGCTGACTTTCCATCTATTACTACGAACTGTGACCTCTCTGACAGAAAATCACGAATCCAGTCGCACAACGGAACAATATTCCATAGGCACGCAGTTTGGTCAGAAAACCCTTGTGAGGAACGGTGTCGAAAGCCTTCTGGAAATCTAAAAATATTGAATCAATTTGACATCCCCTGTCAATAGCACTCATTATCTCATGAGTATAGAAAGCTAGCTGTGTTTCACAAGAAGGAACCGTGCTGACTATGTGTCAATAAATCGTTTTCTACTTTATACTTCATAATGTTCGAACACGGTATACGTTCCGAAACACTACTGCAAATCGACGTTAGTGATATGGGCCTGCACTTTAGCGGATTACTCCTATTTCCCTTTTTGGGTATTAGCGTGACTTCAGCAGTTCTCCAGTCCTTTGGTATGGGTCTTTCTGTGAGCGAACGGTTTTATATAATTGCTAAATATGGAGCTATTGCATCAGCATACTCTGAAAGGAACCTGAGTGGTATACAATGTGGATCCGGGGCCTTGACTTTATTAAGTGATTTAAGCTGATTTGCCACACTGAGGATATATACTTCTATGTTTCTCATCTTGGCAGTTGTTCTTGATTGGAATTCAAGAATATTTACTTCGTCATCTTTGGTGAAGGAGTTTCGGAAAACCGTGATTAATAACGCTGCTTTATTGGCACTGTCATCAGTGACTTCACTGTTGCTATCGTGCAGTGAAGGTGTTGATGCGTCTTGCCACTGGTGTGCTTTATGTATGACCGGAATCTCTTAGGATTTTCTGCCAGATACCGGGACAGAATTTCATTGTGGAAATTATTAAAAGCATCTCGCATTGAAGTACGCACTGTATTTCGAATCTCTGCAAAACTTTTCCAATATTGGGGATTTTGCATTCTTTTAAATTTGGCATGCTTCTTTCGTTGCTTCTGCAACAGCGATCTGACCTGTTTTGCCTACCATGGGGGATTAGTACCATCACTTATTAATTAATTTGATATGTATCTCTCAATTGCCGTCGATACTATCTCTTTGAAACCATTCCACATCTTTTCTACACTTACATGATGAGATCGGAAAGACTGTAGACTGTCTCTTAAAAAGGCGTTAAGAGCATTTTTATCAGCTTTTTTAAAGACTTATACCTCGCGTTTCTTTTTGATGGTTGTAGGTGTTACGATACTCAGCCTTGCAGCAACTGCCTTGTGATCGCTAATCCCTGTATTCGTCACGATACTCCCTATTTGTCTAGGATTATTTGTTGCTAAGAGGTCAACTATGCTTTCGCAACTATTAACGCTTCGAGTGGGCTCGTGAACTAAGTGTTCAACATAATTTTCTGACAAGGCATTCAGTACAATTTCGGATGACGTTTTATGCCTGCAGCCGGCTTTAAATGTACAATTTTTCGAGCATATCGAGGGTAGATATAAGTCACCACCGACTATAATTGAATGAGTGGGGTACCTATTTGAAATGAGACTCAAGTTTTCTTTGAACTGTTCAGCAACTATACCTTCTGAGTCAGGAAGTCGGTAAAATGATCCAATTAACAGTTTAGTGCGAGTGTCAAGGATAACCTCTACCCATACTATATCGCAGGAAAAATCCACTTCAGCCGGCCGAAGTGGCCGTGCGGTTAAAGGCGCTGCAGTCCGGAACCGCAAGACCGCTACGGTCGCAGGTTCGAATCCTGCCTCGGGCATGGATGTTTGTGATGTCCTTAGGTTAGTTAGGTTTAACTAGTTCTAAGTTCTAGGGGACTAATGAGCTCAGCAGTTGAGTCCCATAGTGCTCAGAGCCATTTTTGAAAAATCCACTTCAATTTCACTACAAGGTAAGCTACTTCTGACAGCAATAAATACTCCACAACCAACTGTATTTAATCTGTCCTTTCTGAAAACTGCTAGATCGTTTGAAAAAATTTCGGCTAAACTTATTTCTGGCTTTAGCCAGCTTGCTGTACCTATTACTATTTGAGCTCTCTATTAAGGGTTGGAGCTCTTGTTTTCCAACACAGCTACGACGTTTACAACTGCAATACCGATCGTTTCTACAAATACCTTAGTGTGCTTTACCTGCCCCCTAGGCAGACGCCCTTTCTGTGGTTTCCTGAGACCCTCTAACATAAAAAAACTCATAGTCCCTTCCACAGTGCCCCCGCTACACGTGTAGCCGCTTCCTGTGTATAGTGGACGCCTGACATATTAAGCGGAATCCGGGAACTGTTTCAAGAAATTTCTTAGGTCGAGATATACCATTGCACAGTATGAAGTTAACAAATACGTTTATTATTACTGCCGTTATCGCAATTAAATTTTTAATTCTGCTGCTGCTATCCGCGTACTTGACAAAGAATGTAAGGCTTCTTGGTTATTCTTACAAGCAGTTCCCAAAAAATAGGTGAATATTTAGTTCGCAGCAAATGGATGCGGCGTTGTGTGACAACTGTACCGTAACAAATAGTTATTTAGTTCTTTTCATCTGTAGTGAAGACTTTTCAAGTTAATATCGGACGTCTCTAGTTATTCTTAGACAACATTAAAATTAAATTAGCTGATGAACACGGTACTTCATAAGACAAATGGCGTTGTATTACTTCAAGAACTTGGGTTTAGCAGCGACGCTTGCTAAGACCGGCAGGAAACGCCACTTTCAAAGCCAGAGGATTTTCGTATTTTCTGTTAATTCATATCTTCTGTTCATTATCTCCATATGGTCGATGCCACCTATTTCAAATAGAGGAAAGAAAAAAATACTGCAGAAGATCAACAGTTTTTCGTTGTAATACACTCATTCTACGTGGCCCAAATTCATATTTTCCCGGAATTACTCTAATTGTAATATCACTTCAACACTGCGGAAAAGTATTTCATTGTGGCAAAACTCACGTCCGACTAAGAGAGTTTATACTTAGTTGGCAACCTGAAATTCTAGCTCTGTGGAACACCAGTTTCAGTAAAGTGCTGTTGCGAAGACTGTTTACCACTGGTCTTTCTCACCGGGAAATACGTAATTGATTTATTCGACTCCATAGGTATACTGCAACAGTAATTTCGTGTGCAAGCAATGCTTACGAATCGCAGTATTAAATTGTGCCATGGCTTCCATTTCTATAAATTCTCGACCTAAACTGGCTCCGCGTCATTTCAAACGCCAGTTACTGCATCGCCTTACTGACAGCAACAGGTGAGCGTACTACAAAATTCGTAGTTTCTTTAATGTGATTTTGCAATTACTGAAATAAAAGTCGCATGATCGCAACATTAGAGGTTTCATTTCCTTGATCCTTTCGTTCTGGGAGATGAGTATTCTGGGTAGTAAGTTTTTCCCATTGTAATCAGCGAAATGCAGCAAAATGTGGCCACTAATCGCTTCATAAACTGCTATTTAGTGCTGTTAAGATGATTTATTTTAACTTTGTTGTAGGTGGAGGAATTTAGTTTAATCTTAAAACAACTTAAGCAGGAACGCTCGCAAATTTACCGAATAAAAAAAGGTTATTGTCCAGGTAGGAAAAGGTTTGAGCAACAAAATTTGCACATGAAACTTCCTGGCAGATTAAAACCGTATGCCGGACGGAGACACGAACTCGGCATCACACGTTGTGTTCCTGAAACTGTAGCAATCGTAAGTTGAATCTGAGTTAAACCTCTTTAGGTATCGCACAGCTAAAAATACAAGACGATTAGTAATATAAAATACTCCAGCCAGAGCAACATGATCCGCACCACAACGTGAATCTAAATTTTACCTTCAATCTCTGGGAAAGGTGTCATTATTATCACTACATATGATGTGTAGAGACACATACATTTACATCATCCTCTAAACAATACTCACAACCAACTAATTCATTAGATCTATTTTCAAAGCGTGTAATCGGGAATGATTTTGACTTCTTAGGCGAAGAAAGTGCTCTTCGCCTTCTATTGCACTTCTCTTCCCCCTGCCCTGTCATGGGTTCTTACTTGCTTAACGTCACAGTTCGAGGAATTTCATAAACGTCGCATTCTTGCGCTTTGTGAAGATAGATATTGTATCAGCACCATTCCTGTGCCATAGGATACACCAATTCGACGATATATCGCTAGGTGAAGAGAGTGGCGGAGGAAAGCAACGTCAACCATCTTTGTCGCCCTGGACGTACAGAGGCTACCACAGAGGATCAAGTCAATAGTGTAATCCACTGCAGTAAAGAAGACCTTTTCACGACTAGCACAGAAATTAGGAACATCCTCTAGCTAAGTGTGAGCAGGTCACCATTCGTCGTCGTCTCAACGAGAAAGGGTGGTATGGACGATAATCGGCGAAGGGATGACCAAACTGTTGTCACAATTTGATGTTGGATATCAGCTAGTGGTTGCGGCGTTTTGTGGCAATTGGACCGTCCGTTTTCTAGTTATTACTGCTACGAAATACTGTATAACGTAATGATTTCTTTGTTCGTCTGAGATTTTCGAAGGCTGAATAATCTTCCAACATGAACATTCTCCTGCTCACGCAGCGAGCTGTGTAACACACTGGTTTCAAATGAATGCAGACGAGCTGTTGGACTGGCCTCCAAAGGTGCAGACCTCAGTCGCATGTAGCATGTATGGACAAAGATGCAGAAAATTATTAGGAGCGGAAGACCAGCACCGTCTACCATGCCGGAGCTGTCCGAAATAGTTCGTGATGCGAGGAAAGTGTTGTCACAGAAAAACAACTCGTCCAGAAACTTTTATCTCCATTCTCCGGCAGCAAAATGCAGTTGTAGAGCAGGGTGGAAACTGGGCACGGTACTGAATTATTGTGTTGCTATCGAGAAAATTTTGTTTACGGAAAATGAACGTTTTGTACTCCCTCGAAGAAGAGGGAAATTCGTTTGTCTTAGCGCTCTCTCTCTCTCTCTCTCTCTCTCTCTCTATCTCTCCACCCCCCCCCCCCCCCTCTTTACCTCTATTTTCTCAATAGACTCTTGATTTCAAATGTTTTTACTACCATTGATCAAAAAGACTGAGAGAAACATGAAACTGTTTTTGTTTTGTCCCATGACACATGACGTCAGTGTCAATGAAGGCATCAAAGAGAAAGTACGTAGTGGTTTTTCCGTCGAGAAGAAGTGTCATTTTAGTTTGTGTTCTCTTTATCTACATGCAGGCAGAATAACAATACCGACGAAAACACAAAGGAGATATCATTTCCATTTAACGCCAAACTCAAATCATGCGGAGAAAGAGTGATGCAAGACCAGCGGGTAGACGTAAAGTCGAGCATTTCAGTCCTCTACATCCTCAGGTATATGCTTATGAATACTTTAAAATTATGAATTCTTCATAATTATCGTTGTCCAGCTAAACTAATAACTCTTACCACGAATTAAAAATCATGAGAATAACAGGATTCGCATCACTTACAGCATAGTAGGAACTGGTCACCTAAAGCACTATGTCATTCTACCAATGGCTTACGTTTCATTTACGAAATGGTGTAATATGCTTTGTGATGTCACACGTTTTCCATGAAAAATAAATGAAGCAACGAGTGAAAGTGGCGCAAGGCGTCTTCGACGGAAATGCAGACTGTTCATCTGACTTTGAATTGTATGAACGGAGCTATGAAGAATATAAGATAACTGAAAGTGACACAAACGGTGTTCTGCTAGGTTTTATCAGAGCTGCTTATTTTGGAGATGTTGCGTGTGGCAAAGTGCGAGAAACTTAATAGCTGCCAACGCAGATGCCACACAGATTCGACACGGTGAAACCAACGTTATTTATGTGGAATCTGTTCGTGCAGAAAATAGTATGAGAGTCTCTTAAGCATATATTCTGTCAACATGGTTGAAATGTACCAGAAAATGCAGTTGAATTTCACACTTACGATATCTATCTTACGACGAAAGTTTTGATGAAATGAAAGAAATTGTTTGTTTCAGGCATCGTTTGGAAATGATTCATGATTCCAGTATATCACAGAGTAATCAAAATGTATATTTACAAGGAAATGTATCTCTTCTGATACAGATGCAAAAAGAAAAATATGAAAAGCCTTTCTTGATTTGGAACTTCACGTTATTCGTAGCATACATAGGCTCATCGTGGATGTTGCGTTTTACAATCGATGCTCTGTGGTTGTGTCTTCATTTGTGCGCCTATCTTCCATGGATAGTGTCATTGAAATCGACATCAAAAAATGTTTTCCAAGTCAATTACTATAAAAAAGGTTTCTTATCTACTCATAAATTTTACAGTGTAACTGCTGGAGATGTTCTAGTACCAACACTCTAGTCCCTAAACCCAGCTACAGAAACTCAGATAAGACTCATTGACATTTACTTTGGGTATTTCAGCGCCCGGCCGCCACATCTTCGAGACTTCCCAAGGTTGGTATACTCCCTGCTAGAAGTATAACTGAATCTTGTCAACAATGCAGCATATGTGCTGTTTGAGGCTTTCCCGGCGCTGCATCTGCTTGATAGGTTCCCGGGAATTACGCCGGATAATATTGTAGAAACTGCACAATATATCAGCGAGACACCTGCCCGCCATCTTCAGGTGCTACTGTCTCGTCGCTAAAGGATGGGGCCCCTCCACGCCCACACCAACGTGGTGACCAAACCAAAAGTTCTACTGTCACCTCCGTAAACATGTTAGTTTTTGAATCAGGCGTCACAGGATGCGGGCTGTGATGTTGTCCATGCGTCTGGGTAAGACTACTCATTAACATGGTCCATCAGGAGATAGAAATGGTCGAAAACGATTGAAGGGTAGCGGTTGTAAGGGCAGAGGAAAAAAAGTGGTAAGGCAAGAGCCAAGGGAAAAAAACCTCTGCGACAGTAGGACGGGTAGTAAGGGCAGTAGCGGCTTGCTATCTGCGACCGTGCATGCAAGGTGTGGTTGTGTTAGTTCGAGGTATCGTGCATCGTTACCTTTGTCGTTGTTGGAGCTTGTTGCGGCGATTGCTGCAGTTGCTGCGCCCCTGCAACAGTTCAAGATCGTTGTGGATTAGTGGGCGATCGGTCATAGATCGGCTCACGGACTGTGTAGGGGGGTGTGTGTGGCTGGTTTGCGTGCTGTGTACAGTACGGTTTCCCTGCGGTTGCCTGTTTTTCGGCTAGTCGCACATCTGGGTTTCCAGTAATAACTGTGTTGCAGGGGCTCACCAGTACTGTCGTGTTAGCGTTCTATAGACCATAGATGTTCAGTTCCTAGCCAGTAATGTATTTGGTCTGTTATGCTTCCATCTATGGTTGTGGTCGTAGTTACCCAGAGAAAGGATAAACGGGTTGCGCGAGTGTCTCGTGTTATTGTACAGTCGTGTGGAGAGTTTTTGGAATACCTGCAAGATAGTATCTAGCCGGTATTCCCGGTGAAGGTCCGCGATGCGTGTGTAGCGCGGAGCGTTGCTTATGATTTTGAGTACTTTGTTCTGTATGAGCTGCAGACGGCGCAGGCGAGTTGGCGCAGCGTATCCCCAGACAGGGGCTGCGTACGTCATCAAGGGTCTAATACGTGTCATGTACATGGACCTAGACACCCTCCTGTTTAGTGTGCTACGCCTGTTAAGCATGGGGTAGAGTTGTTTGAGCCTCGCGTTAGCTTTGTTGGTCACGTGTTGAATGTGGTCCCCCCAGAGTAGTTTCCTGTCCAGCCAGACACCGAGGTATTTGACCTTCTCGCGGAAACGTATTGGGCGTGTGTGTAGTGTTATTGGGTTGCAGTGCTGATGTTTGCGCAGTTGCTTCGGTCTTCTAGTGAACAGAACGGCCTCGCACTTGTCGACGTTTACTCTAACACGCCATTTCACCAGCCAAGGCTCCGCCGTTCTGAGTGCGGTCTGTAGTCGTGAGTTAATGTTAGACGGCTTCCAATCTTGCGCAAGGATGGCAGTGTCATCCGCGTAGATTGCTACCGTCGTGTTATGTGTAGCTGGGAGGTCGTTGATGTAGAGGTTAAACAGTAAGGGCCCTAGGATACTTCCTTGGGGTACTCCTGCCTGTATACCATGTCGTGTCGATTGTTTGCCCTGCACGTCAGTGTTGAAACTCCTGTCCGTGAGATATGAGTGTATGAGACGTACGAGCCCGTCGGGGAACCCTGCGTCACTGAGTTTGCGTATTAGGCCGTTGTGCCACAGACGATCGAAAGCCTTTTCGATGTCCAGGAACACCGCCCCAGTTTCCTTGCTTGTGTTGTATCCGTGTGTTATGTATTCAACGACGCGGAGGAGTTGTTGTGTTGTTGAGTGGTGATTCCTGAAACCGAATTGCTCCGGTCTCAGGGTGTCGTTTGTGATGCAGTGCCTGGTGAGTCGTTTTAATATTACCTTCTCAACGATTTTGCTGAGCGCGCTCAGCAGACTGATGGGTCGGTAATTTTGTGGGAGGAAGTGGTCTTTCCCCGGCTTCCTGAACATCAGGACCTTGGCCGTCTTCCAAAAGGCGGGGAAGTGTTGGTGTTTGAGTATGGCATTCGTAATGTGTGCTAGGTAGTCTACAGCTTTGTCCGTGAACTCCTGGAGGACACGGTTTTGAATGCCATCGAGACCAGGGGCCTTCCTAGCGGTGGTATGCATGATGGCCCATTTGATTTCTGCTGTACTAGCTTGTCGGATGTTGTTGCGCGCTGGTTGGGCCAAGGTGCGTGTGACCTCCTGGTCCGTATCACGTGTGAATGCTGGGTCTGAGGGATCCAGGTTCGGTGTGAATGACGCTGCGAGTGTGAGGGCCATCAGTTCCGCTTTTTCTTCCGCAGAATATGCTGGTCCGTCTGGCCCTTGTAACGTGGGGGTGTACAGTTTCTCCCTGGTGAAGTGTCGGGCTAGCTGCCACACGCCAGGCCGCGTGGTGTCTAGCCCTTCGAGTTTCTGGTCCCACTGTTGTGTCTTGAATGTTTGTATTTTTTCCCGGATTATACCCTGGAGCCTGTTAATGTGCCGTTTGAAGTGCTGGCGCCTGGTACGCTGCCAGTGTCTCCTGAGGCGGTTCCTCATTGAGATTAGGCCCAGTATTTCCTGGGGCAGGGCAGCACTGTGTTGTTGTGGCGTGCGGATTGGTATGGTGTTGGCTATTGCGTCCTGGACGGCGCCGGTGAGGGTTTCGACTGCCTCGTCAATTTGAGCTGTCTCGTTAATCGCGTGGGTTGGTGGGATGCGACTGTCAAGCGTTTCCTTGAACTGGGTCCAATTCGCGCGCCTGTAGTCTAACATCCTGCGTTGTTCCATGTTCTGCAGTGTTTCTTCAATGTACAGTATAACGGGTTGGTGATTTGAGGGCAGATCGTTTTCAACGGCAACGTTGAGTGTCGTTGTTATGCCCTTGATGAGGGCCATGTCTAACACGTCTGGCCTGTGTCCCCTCCGGTAGGGAATGTGCGTCGGTTCGGTCGGCGCTAGTGTGATGTAGTTTCGTCCTAGTGCATGTTCGTATAGTTTCTTGCCGTTGGAGTTTCGTATTCGTGAGTTCCAGTCCGGGTGTTTTGCGTTAAGATCTCCAGCGGCTATTACGTGCGGTGATATGTTGAGTATTGTGCTGATGTCGCGTGTTTTGATGTTTTTAGGGCTGTTGTATACTGACACCGGTGTAGTGTAGGCTCCGTTGAACATGACCCTGACGGCGGTTGCCTCTAGTTTTTCGAGTTCAGGGAGCACTATGTTTGTGTGTTCTATGTCTTTGTGTATGATGATGGCTGTTCCGCCGTGACCGGAGGCGTCCGGTCGGTCGGTACGATAGACGCAGTAGCCGGTGAAGTTTAGTTGGTTGCGTGGTTTGAGCTTAGTTTCGCTCAGCAGTGCGATAAGGATACCCTTACGCTCCATGAACGCGGCGAATTCCGCCCTTTTGTTATTGATCCCGTCTGCATTCCAGAACAGGATCTGTGTCAGTGTCTGGTTGTTTGCGATGGGGGCGGGGTGTGGTGTGTTATCCATGTATGTGTGTAAGCAGTGTGGTGAACGCTGTTTGTATGGCAGCCCAGTACTGCCCGGGTTGGGCAGTCGTGAGCTGTGTGAAGAGTGTGGCGACGGCCGCCCAGATCTTGTGAAGGATCTGGGTGGTCATGTGACGGGGGAATAGTGTTTCCAATAAACCCCCAGATGTTGTGTTGGCGTTGTGTGTGTCGGCCTGTGGCTCAGTTGTGGTGTTAGCGGCCGCTGGTGCGGGTGTTGACGTTATGGATGGGCTGGCGCTTGTGTTGTTGTTATGTGGAACATTTTGAGGTGCCTGTGTATTAGATGTGGTGGGGGGAGGAGTAGTGTGTGTGCTGGTGTTGCTGGCTTGCTGACTGTGTGTCTGTGTGGCATTGTTTTGTTGTCGCTGGGTATTCTGTTGTGGTGCGCGTGTGTTCCCGCTCCTGTTTCCACGTGTTCGCCTACGCCTTCTCTGGGTTTTTGGTTCTGGGGTTCCCTGTGTTAGTGTGTTTTCTTGTGTGTCATGTGTAGGTTCGCAGGCAGTGGCTACAGGGGGTGGGGTCGTGTTGTTTCTGGGGGCTGGTGTTGGTACCGGTGTGGGTGCGGTGTCGTGTGTTGGCTGAGACGATTGTGCTGCTGTCGCAGCGGTTGTGATAGGTGTGTGTGCTGGGCGCAGAGGTTCCGCGGCCTGCACTGCTCCTGACTAATAACCTCAGCAGTTGAGTCCCATAGCGCTCAGAGCCATTTTGCACTGCTCCTCCAGGGCGTGTAGCCATGGCGAACGACACACCGTTCCTGACAGGGTTTGGTGCGGGCCTTGGTCGTGTTATGACGTTGGGTGGCTTCGACTGTTGGTTTTTGCGCCTCTGCGCCTCTCTGTATACGTTGCAGCCCCTGTAGTTGGCCGCATGGGCTTGGCCACAGTTGGCGCAACGGCGTATGTTTTCGTGTATTAGTGTGCATGCGTTGGAAGCGTGTTTGCCAGCGCATCCGCGGCAACGGGGTGCCAGGCCGCAGCGGAGGCCCGAATGACCGAACCGCTGGCAGTTGTTACATTGTTGGGGGACTTGTGGCGGTTCGTAGGTTTCTACCCTTACGTCCATCCGCAGAAGGCTTTTTTTCTGCAGAAGGCCGCGGTAGGCGGCCGTGTCGGCCATCTCGACCAGGTAGTGTGGTAGACGGTGGTGGGAGCGGAAGCCTGTCATCCTGGAAGCACTTTTGCAGTCGAATCCAAGGAAGTGAAGCGCCGCTTGTACTGTGTTGTTTGGGGTGTTGGGGTCCACTCCCTTTACCACGTACTGCTGTGTCCGTTCTTCGGCGGTCCTGTACGTATAGTGCTCGATTTCCTTTTCTTTGAGGAAGATAAGGAGATCTTTATATTCACTGTTAGTTGATACGTACAGTGAGGCCCTATCCCTAGAGTACTTCGTGTGTAGCGTGCAAGGTGAGTGCCTTTCCGCGAATGTTGTGTTGAGGACGCTGAGGTCCCCGTAGTTCTGGATTACGACTGGGGGAAAACCAGTCTTCTGTTGTGTGGGCGTAGCTGCGGTTGGTACTTGTGTGGTGTTGCTGACCGCAGGTCGGGTCGTGTTTGTTGTATTGGTGTTCCTAACCGGAAGCGCGGGTTTTGGTGTAGGTAGCAGCGCCTTTCGGCTACCTTGCGAGTGTGGTTGCTCGCTTGTTTGCGTGGTGTTTCTCTGTTTGCGTCGTGGGCCCTCCACCTGGCAGGGCCCAGTGTAGTGTTGTTCTGTGTCCGCATCAGCGGCTGCCGGATCCGCCGTTGGAGTCGGCTGCCGCAGTGGGACAGTGGTGCATGAGTCACCAGATGCAGGTGAATGTAGTGTTATGTGCAGTGTACTTGTCCGCGTGGGGGACTCACTTGGGCCGCAGAGGTCGGTTATCAATCGACGCTGGCTCAGCAGTTCCTGCGCTTGCGCAGCGATCTGCCGGTCCTTGTCGGCCAACACCTCCTCAACGGCGGCAAGCGGGACGCTGACGTCGACGGGAACAGCCGACTCTCGCGCCTCTTTAGCTGCAGCCTTGCTGCGGGTTAGGGCGGGGGAAACACCGGCGGAATCTGCCATCGTGTGTTTGCAGGAGCTTTATTTGGTATGGGTGGGCACGACAATTTTGCTTTTTCTGAAAAGAAAAGGCTAATAGTAGGTCCTACAGAAGAGGGGGAATGCCCTACGGCCTAGCGTGCGCCGTTGGTGCAGTGGCGCGGCACCTAAAGGAGGTGCGGAGGAAGAGAAGTGGCCTACAGTTCGCGGGGTGGTCCGACGTGAACGGGCCCCTGGCACTGATCAACCCTAACACAGAACGAGAGAGTCTCGCTAGGTTTGTATCCGAAGTTACGGGTTACTGTGAGTCAGTGACTCTTGACGACAATAGAGCTTCTCCGCGAGCTACGCGGCTTTTCGACGAAAGGGAGCAAGCTCAACCTTCCGCCGATCCACCGAGCGCTACTGGCGCCTCGAAAGGAACTCTCTGTAGAGCAGAGCGGTCAGCGAGGCCTAAACCCCAATAGCTACCGTTGCACCGGCCATCACCGGCTGAGAGCTCCTTCCGCTACGACGGCAGAAGCGCGTCCAACGTCGCGTCGCTGAGAAGCTCGCCAATTTATATGCTGGCTTTCTAGAACAGCACAGGAGCCAGCGAGGCATAACGTCATCGAAGACCAATCGTAGACAGCGTCGAATACCAGAGACCTCTGCTGGAGAAATGGGCCGCGGTCTGCGGAAGCGCGCCGCGGCGCGGGAAATGCGGCCGGGAACGACGGAAACCGCCCGCGCGCGCGAGGTGTTGGCGCGCGATTTAAGCATCTGCGCTAAGGCTTCCCATCTGCGTTGAGTCGGTGCGGTTGCTAATCTGTGGCTGACGATTCCTTAGTGCCGCCAAGGCTGGCTCCCAGGCTTTGCTCAGGTGAAACCCCGTGTCTCTGTTTATTAGGTCACTGCTTATACGTATTTCGACCGCCTCTTTGATGATGGAGTCCCAGTATGTGGAAGCATGCGAGAGGATCTTGGTTTCTTCATAATTCATGCCGTGTCCCGTGTCAAGGCAGTGTTCAGCAACCGCAGATTTCTCTGGCTGACCCAATCTCGTTTGACGTTTATGTTCGTCGGATCTTTGACCGTACAACATGTCTGGCCAATATAGGTCTTCCCACATTGGCACGGGATTTTATATATTCCTGGTCCCCTCAGGACGAGGTTGTCTTTAACAGAGCCCAGCATTGATTGCACTCGTGCTGGAGGCCGGAAAACACATTTAATCCGGTATTTCTTGAACATTCTGCCCATCTTAAAAGACACGCCACCGACATACGGTAGAAAAACCAACCCCGTGGTGTTCTCTGTTTCTTCAGGCTGTTCTTGAGGTTTGGAGCGTGCTGGTCGAAATGCATTCCGGATCTGCTTCTCGGAGTACCTGTTCTGGGCAAACACAGAGCGGAGAAGGCTAAGCTTTGCCGATAAGCTGTCCTGATCTAAGATTGCTCTAGCCCTATGCACTAGCGTCCGTAATACACTGCTGCGCTGTGATAGATGACGACAGCTCGTAGCTTATAAATACAAGTCTGTGCGTAGGCTTCTGGAACACACTGTGACCCAAGGAGCCGTCTCCTTTTCTACGAACCAAAACATCCAGAAACGGTAGCTCACCATCATTTTCTACCTCCATGGTGAAACAGATGCTTGGATGGAGGGAGTTCAAATGTTCCAGGAAAGAAGGAACAAATCCGCATCCTCTACACCTCCCGCCACCTTGATCCCCCTCACCCCCGGGTTGCTCCTCTCCTCTCCCATCCCCGCCCCCTGCCACGTCTTCACTGTTGTGTCCCCCCTACCCTCCATCTCTACACCCTTCATCTCCTTTCCCAAGGTGGCTCCCATCAACTCCCCCTCCCAGATGATGCCCTCTCTCCCTCCATTCATCCCTCCTATCAACTGTGATCCTCACTCCCCCTCCCTTCCTCTGTCCTTTTCCTGGGCTCCCTCTCTCCCCCTTCCATCCTCTTTTTTCCCCACCTCCCCTCTCTCTGCCCCCTTCTCTCCCCCGAGTCCTTTTGCATTTCTCTCCTCTGCCTCTTCTCATTCCCTCTCATGTCTGCCCTGCCCCTCTCCCCCCTTATGATTCCACACCCTCCTTGGTTCCCCCCCTTTCGTTTTTCCTCTCCTGCCTCCTTATTTTTCCCCCTCCTCCAAGTGCCCCCCCCCCCCATCTACCTTTGAAGTGTCATCTTTATGCCGCCATTTTCGTGCAGTGTTTTACAGTGAGTGTTCTGTGTTGTGTCTTTTGGGAAGTGTTGCGAACGGCCATCATACTGTCACTGTGTGTGATTTTTTATCTCTTTCGAACAGAAACCAGACTGTCGCCATGTTTTTTAATTGGGTGTCAACTATGTTACTTGTCTGTTTCCTGTGTATTTGTTTAACATTGCCACCACCTTTGCTTTCTGTTTTAACTTTCCGCATTTTTCCGCCATTTTACACTTTAAGTCACCGTTTTATCGTCTGTTTTTCTTGTTTCTTTTCTTCTAGCGTTTTTAAAAAAGTCTGTAGGCTGTAGAGCAGCGTACTAAGCTGCTGCCAGCCGGCCCCTTTCGGGGGGAATTGAAAATCAATAAAGAAAAGAAAAAAAAAGCTACGCGACAGTAGCAAATGAAGATGGCGGGCAGTTGTCTCGCTGAAATATTGTGCGGTTTCTACAATATTATCCGGCGTAATTCCCGGGAACCTATCAAGCAAATTCAGGATATGTTTGGCAAATATGTGAACGACGAGTTTCTTACTGGATGACGAAGAATTAGCCAATAAGATTAATTTTATATATTTGCATTATTTCCATTAAACAATCTGACTGATTTTTCATATAAGCTGTGAAATAAAGTTATCAATTTAAGGTTCTGAAGCCAATCAAATCATTCGACTTCGAAATTATAGTTAAACTAATAGCGTACGTTACTACCTTATCTGTCGTAGCCAGCACTGGAACAAAATCGTTGCAGTACGTGAGGAACCTGGTCTGTAAAGTGGGGGCTGCATTTGTTCCCCCTTCCAACCTCGCTGAACAATACATTTTTAGCCATTTCGAGACAGAGCTACAAGCAGTCTGATCAGTGATCAGTAAGGAAATTTCGTTTCTTTTATTTATGAAATGCCCTATTTCCATACTACTTCATTGTGACACAACACAGCAGGTAAACATAGACTGCTTCGAAATCCAGAATGAGTACTATCTTTGTAATTTGTGATGATTAGGCACTCTCCTGTTACAGATACCTTATGTTTTATTGGAATAGACTTTCATCCTACGGATATCGGACTAATATGAATTTCATGTGAATTAGCACGGCGCATATTTTAAAAGAGTTTTCCGTTACTTAATTGAACACAGAAGTAAATATCAGAGGGAAATTAATCATCAACAGTATCTTCTCTCGCTTTGTTTAAAACGGTCTTAAACGCTAAGGCAGTTTACCGATTCCCCGCTTGTAGAAACCTAATGGATCCCAGTTAAAGATGTTGTCAAACCAGAGACAACTGTTTATCGATAAGGCGCTAGGAAGGTAAACATTTGAGGGCGTAAGGTCAGAAGAATAAGTGCGTGGTGGAACACTTTTGAAACTCCTGGATAGTTTTGTTAGTAAAGCCGGCAGACCACGTTATCGCGTAATACCAACAAGTGATGAATTTTTGTACGCCGTTTTTCTTACACAGAGATCGGTACTTGTTTTAGTCGTTGGCAAAAAATACCAGCTGCGGTATAACCAACCCTGGGGAGGTTTTCAGAATGCACCACAGACTTTTCGAGTCACCAAAGGAAAAATATTATGTCCACACTGCCTTTTTTCGAGTATTTGTCTTTTATTAGGACTCGGTCATTAATTCTTCTTAAGATGTTTTTGTAAAGGCATTATAACTAGTCACTAATAAGAATATTGCGTTGCAATCCTCACTGAGCCAGCTAATGACGATCGATCAAAAATATATTAATAGTCAACGCTTTTGTTATCTTAAATTAGAGCATACGGTACTCATGCTCCCGACTTTTGAACCTTGTCTATTGAGTGAAAATGTCGCACGACGGTAAAATGGTCGCACTTCGTTATGGGTCTCTGTTATTGGGGCTTCTTGAATGTGCAAAATCATTCCTGCCAGAACGATATTTCTTGAAGAAAAAATATGTTTTGCTAATGTGTTTTGCCGAAAAGCTGTCGCATCACACACAATATCAAGATTCAGAGCAGTCTCTGCTGAGTTCACCCCTCTGCTAAAGCCAAATCGAACAATATGTCGCAGATGTCAGAACTTTTTCCACTTGCAACTTTAATTTATCGCACTTAAACAACGTTCATAAGTTTCAAATACGCAAAATCCCAATCGTAGCTGTGGTAAAACCTGACTAAAAGAAGGGATTGGTTAGTAGGACACATTCTGAGGCATCATGGGATCACCAGTTTAGTACTGGAGGGAAGCATGGGGAGTAAAAACCGTAGATGGAGACCAAAAGATGAATACAGTAAGCAAATTCAAAGGGATGCAGGTTGTAGTAGTTACTCGGAGATGAAGAGGATGCACGGGATAGAGTAGCATGGAGAACTGCATCAAACCAGTTTTAGGACTGAAGACCAAGACACAACAACAACAACAACTGTTGGGAGGGGGTGGTAAATAGGATAACTTCAAACAAGAAAATGACCGTTGATAAATACACTCGTAGCGCACCGCCATGTTCACCTGGCCGGAAGCGTCTAATGTTGGCGGCGGGCTGCGTATGGCAGGTAACCAGTAGCTGCTGTGGGGCGAGGAAACTCTCGAGCGTAAATTGTGCTGATTTTGATGCAGCAACGAGCTGTCTGTTGGACATGTTTCTGTAACTTATTGCCATTTTTGGTGGATTAGAAAATGAAACGAATCATGTTTGCGCTTCCATCAGACTGATAACCTTGGCAGATATCCAATTTGCGATTTAAAGAATCTAGGGAATCGAGTGGACCCGAGCTCACGACTTCATATTTACAGAGCACGAAACTTACCACTTCTTCTTCTTCTTCTTCTTCTTCTTCGTCGAATCTTCTTGTTCCTCACTAGACCACTAGCAGATACGTTTCCGTAACTCCTCGAGAAGGCTTCTTCCATAAATTTCCGAATCCCATAGTGTTACCAGATCGTGCGTATGGCGGGACTTAGATTAGATTAGATTAGATTAGATTAATACTAGTTCCATGGATCATGAATACGATATTTCGTAATGATGTGGAACGAGTCGAATTTTCTAATACATGACATAATTAGGTTAATTTAACAACATACTTAAGTTAATATAACAACTTTATTTTTTGTGTTTTTTGTTTTTCTTTATTTTTTATTTTTATTTTTTTTATTTTTTAAATTTTTTTTCTTTTTTTCCTTTTTTTCTTAATTTATATCTAAAAATTCCTCTATGGAGTAGAAGGAGTTGTCATTCAGAAATTCCTTTAATTTCTTCTTAAATACTTGTTGGTTATCTGTCAGACTTTTGATACTATTTGGTAAGTGACCAAAGACTTTAGTGCCAGTATAATTCACCCCTTTCTGTGCCAAAGTTAGATTTAATCTTGAATAGTGAAGATCATCCTTTCTCCTAGTATTGTAGTTATGCACACTGCTATTACTTTTGAATTCTGATGGGCGGCCGGGAATATTTTCCGCCTTAAATGGACGACTCGGACTTCATCTCTGTGGTGGCCGGCCAGCAGCCACGTTTTATGTCTGATAATGTACTTTCTTATCATTCAGATGAAATATTCTGAACGGCTTCCGTTTCAGGTGTGATACTGAGTAAGTGAAATTCATTGTTTGAATCCAGATTTGACGTTTGGCTCATAAGCTTCGACTGCTCTCTTCTGTCAAGTTCCGAGAAGGCCTCATCTACATTAGGAAAGATGGACATAATGAAAATAAGTATACCACAAGAGTATCATTTTGGCTCAGTGGTAACGCACTCGATTTCCAATGTGCTGGTCGATGTACAAGTCGGTTTGGATCTTGCTCGAGCAACAGTATAGTTTGTAACTCTTTTTCTCGTTTTCAGTATTCGATCTGTAACTGGCCAGAATGAAATTCAGTAACCAAATCCTAAGACAAGCTCTTCATTATAAGCTCGTCATCTACTCAGTACATTGTATGAGTGGGTAGAAGTGTATATTTAGGAAATAAAGAAACAGCACAAGAAAGGTGCAGAAAAGGCTCCACGGGACTATTAAATGACAGTAATTTTTGTGTTGTTTGTCATTTAGGAGATCATCATCCGGGACAAACGTTGCTGAGGCAATGAATACTCAGGTAAATCTGGAAGTGACAACATACTGTATACCAAAGTTGCAAGATTTTTCACCTCTTTTTTATGTATCTGCATCAGAAGGGGAACTCTTTCCTTGTAAATATGCATTTTAATTACTTTGTGTTTGACTTAAATCATTTCACAACTGTGACTGAAAGAAAGAGTTTTCTTCCATTACATTAAAACTTTCGTTGTGATATAGATATGAAAGTGTATAATTTAACTGCATCTTCTGTACATTTCAAGCGTAATGGTAGACTATATGCTTCAAAGATTCTCAAGCCTTTTTCTGCATGAGCACATTCTACATGAGTAACTTCGTAGCTACTGTGACGAAATTGTAAGACACTTGCGTTAGCAGCTATTAATTTTATCAACCTCACCCACACAATGTGTCTCCAAAATACGTAGGTTTGATAAAATCTAGCAGAATACCTACCGCATCACTTTCAATTATGCTCTTCATAACCCCTTTCATGGAATTTCCGTCGAAGGCGCCCTGCGAGGCTTTCACTAGGTATATAATTTCCTTTCATGGAGAAGGTATGGCATCACAGACCTTATCATATCATTTAGTAAATGATACGTACATTATTGGTAGAATGGCGTAGAGGTTAAAGGGCAATGGGTCCAGCTTTCGCAGCCATGAAGTGCGGACGTGATTTGTGTTTCCGCCTGTGGGGCGCGTGCACTCGCTTTTGTTTACTATTAGCGACCACCACTTACGTGTCATTTAGGAGTGGTAAAGCATGACCAACCGTTTCTGAAAATCCGCTCTGCGTTTAACCTTCTGCAGTCATTAGGCCTACACCCGTCCAAAGGCTTTGGAAGTGGAACGATTCCCACGCGCCGCAGCTAAAATCCCAGCTTCCGAGATTTTGCGCATACTTTTGTCCATCTTAAACTGTATGGTGCACTTCAAAGTCATCAATGATTTAATAACACCAGTCAAGGTGTACGCTTTTTCCAGGTCAATGGTAATGTCGGCGCGGTCACTGTCGACTACACTGGCTTGGGCATATGTGCACCATATGACTTTTCGGACTACCACTCGAGCTCCCAGCGGAAGATGTTATCACTGCTTTCCTCTTCCATGTCACTGTACATGGTCACGTTGTTGAGCGCTGGGCGCAATTGCAAATTTATCCCGTTGTTAACGATGAACGGCAGATCACCATTGATCTCCGTGACATGTGCCATTTTACCTACAAATCAGCAGGTGCTGCACAGTCATTATACACGATAGCCAACCCAAGACCTGTTCCAGTTGAGGCAAAGAAGACCACTTTAGATCTGAGTGTCTTCAGAGGCTCATCACCCAATTTCCAGCTGCTATCATTGTGCCTCCGATTCCACCGATAGTTTTACCGATCACCTATTCATCGGCACTCTCTTATCCTCTTGCCGTCTGTCATCAGAAGGACCATGTGACAGTGCCCTTTTGAGCTGCCACGAATAACCCTGGGATCTAATATACGTTTCATGCTCATAAGGTAGGATATGAGGTAAAGGCAGAAGTAAAGCTGTGAGGATGGGCCATGAGTCATGCTTGGGTAGTTCAGACAGTAGAGCACTTGCCCGTGAAAGGCAAAAGTTCTGAATTCAACCTGCAGTCTGGCAAACAGCTTTAATCTGCCAGGAAGTTTCCACAATTTTATAATATGGAATAACTGTTTTACACAGTCTGCAAACATGAGACACTTGAGACTGAAACAAATTGAACAGTGTAACTGAAAAGTAGTGTACTGGAGACTATTACAAATTCAGTGATTTCTGCATGTGGGAACACTATTATTTTCTGATGTAAAATATAAGGAAATTGTTGGTATGTAGTAATATTTGTGTAATACTGATCTACCAGTGATAACACATATCGTATAAGAGTGGTGAAAAATTAAGTTGTATCTGAAATTGGTATTGTTTTGCTGTTATTATCATGCTGTCACTAATTAAGACTTATCCAATGACGGCGTACAAATTACTAAAGCTCTTCACACAAAAACCAGTAGAAGTATTAAGATTTTTTTTGTTAGATGTGTAACAACAAAAAGCACTTACCTCAGGTTTCCAGTGATATTCAACATAGCCACAGATGTTCACTCCTTACACCTGTTAGCTATGTCAGATAGTTAAAATATGAAAAGCTGACTTGTCACTGAGCATTTAGAAGACACCAATCAAAACTGATTTTCCAAGCAAAGGCTGACTATCTAACAGAATACCATAGTTATCTAGAAATGCAATGGTGTATAACTAGGCAAGAGAGGATCAGAGGGGCCCAACACATAAATGCACACAGTTAAGAACAGCTGACAACAACATGAACGTTGGCAATATGAGACAAGAAATCTTTCATACTACTGCTACCCTAGACAAATTTTCAAATATTTTATTCAGTGATCTGAAGTGTCACTAAATATGCAAACACATAAAAGTGATACTTATCTTTGACACAGAAGAAAACATTTGATTAACTTATCTGTACTCACGTATTACCATATTTTGTTACAACTTCCATCAACAGCTGGTATTACATATCTGTGTGGGTGAGTGAATGGAGACCATTTTGTCTCACCCAATGAAAGGCAACAAACGATAAGACATGGTTGTGAGCTGTGCTAGCAGTGATACTTGTTTTTGTGAAATAATACGTCGACAGTTCATTATTAAGAAGTACAAGTCACTGATATACAACAATGACAAAGTTTGTTTAATTGCTCTTCACTTAATACAATCAGACTTACACACTAACTATGGATCCCTCATCCACTGCACTGTCTTCTTACATAAGCAGATTACAGTATGACACAGCAGATTTTGCAAAATCTTTCTTTCATTGTTCATAACATTTCATCTTGGAAATTGAATTCATCATGACTGGGTTTTTTCTGATAGATGGTTGATATAGATGTTTAAATATTTCACCTATGCACAAAAGACAAAGAAAACTAACTCACTGTATTGCTTCACACATCTCATGATGAAGTGCAACAGGAGGCAACATGTTTATTTAGCCTTGATGGATATACAATAGGAGAATAGTAACCACATGTGTTATTAAGAAGTGTAGTGAGGAAGGGAGTGGTTTTGATACATGCAAATGATATGCCAAATAGATAGCAACAGACTCCACACATACACATATGGAGAATACACTCAAAGAAACAGAAATTTTTTTTCAAACACTTTGTAAAGGAAGAGGATAATGTTAGTGTCTGTTAACATAGAACCAGCATGAAATATAAATCTGTCCTATAATATATGAAATCCAAATATAAAACAGGAAACATTACTGCCCTGTTTTTCCAAGAAATTAGAACTACTACTGTAAGAAATGAAGATCAGTTACTGAAAGACTTGCCTATTGCGAAGAGAGTGTAAAACTGGAGACAGAAATGTAAGCAGAAGGGGACTAAGGTAAGTGGTTACACATCTTTGTGATAAGGTCCATATGTTTATCTATTGCTACATAAACGGAACTCATATTAAAAGTAGTCACATATCAGGTAAACATTAAACTCAATTTTATAATGCAGTATTCGCTGTCTTACAATCACTGCATCCTAATACAGTTAAGTCTGATATACATTGAATAGTTTATCTGAGAATTAGGTTAACGGAGAATATTAGGCAATTTATGGCCTTTGCCAGAAGGTATATCATTATGTACTGATATGAAACAGAAGGAACTTTATGGTATACAGAAATAATTACTATTTTGCTTATTTAATTCTATTGAATGTACTAAAATGAAGTAGCTCCTAAGTTGGCATGATGAGGCTGACTGCACTCCATTCCATCAACCTCATCAAGAAAAAATTCCTGGAAGTATCAGGAATGGAACGTGAAACCTAAGCATAGCTATTACTAGCACTGACAACTCAGCCATGGTGATGCACATAAAACATAGCAGACTGTACATAATGTCTCTCAACATTTTAATAAAACTTTACCTCCAAGATATAGATTCTCAAGATGGAGTTTACACTGGCTGTCCGTAAAACCCATCATCGAATATTTCATCTATTCACAAATGACAAAGGCAATATATTGCACCATATTAGTTCACATTTAACACATTGAAATAAAGAAAACAGATTTCATTTACATTTATCCATGGGAAGCCAGCAAAGGGAGAATGGAAATGGTGTGCATTTTCAATTTGTACAGTGAAATAGGACCTCATTAGTTACACTAATTATGAAGCAATAAGTTTCCCACGAACATCCTTCAGTGAGCATGCAAGAGGACTTAGAAGGAACTAATGCTAATGGTTCACACACACTGACAGTTATATCCGATAACGTACTACCATTTGTCCATGGCAACATAGAGCGAACTCAAAATACAATATATTACATATAAAGCTCATATTAACAATTTCATAATATGGAATTAGTGCCTTACACAGTCTGGAATCATGTGATACTTGGGACTGAAACAAATTGAACAGTGTAACTGAAAAGTAGGTTACAGGAGGCTATTACAAAATCTGTGATTTCTGCATGTGAGAATACTATTGTGTTCTGATGTAAAAAATGAGGGAGCGATAATTGTGTAGTAATATTTTAGTTATACCAAGCAACCAACAACAACTCAAGTCATAGGAGGGTCGTACTCATGCTCTCACTAATTCAGACATATACAGTGGCAGAGCACAAAATACTAAAACTCTTCATGAGGAAATTCACAGAAGTTCTGATATTTTTGTGTTTAGTTGTATGACACCAGAAAACAGTTAGCTCAAGTCTTACAAAGATATTCAACATGACTAAGGATGTTTACTTCTTACATTTCTCTATTTGATCATATAGTAACAATGTCAAAAGCTTAGTTCTCATTGACCATTTACAACACACTAAACAATGCTGATTTTTCAAGTAACAACTGCTATTTACCAGCATAGTCAGGAGATGGAATGGTGTGTTACTAGGCAAGAGAGGATCAGAGGATCTCAAGACATAATTGTAAACAGTTAATAATTGTTGATTACAACCTGAAATTTGACAACGTTGTACAGGAAATCTTTCTTACTCCTGATATTCTAGACCAAATTTTCAAGCATTTTATGCAGTGATCTGTTGTGTCACAAACTCTCCAAACACCTAAAAGCATTAGTTGTCTGTAAGACAATAGAAATATTTTGATTAAAATATCTCTACTCACCCAAACGAAGAGCTTGTTACATCCCCCGTTAACAGCTGGTATTACCTGTCTATCTGGATGAGTGAATAGAGAGAATGTAGTTTCAACTTACCAAAAGAAACAAATATTAGGCATGGTTGGAAGTTGTGTTATAAGTGATGCATGTAGTTGTGAAAGAATATGTCCACAGTTATTTGTAGGTTAATGTTCAAGTGGACTGATGTAGAAGTTTTTCGGACTGTAAAGGTCCACTTCTAGTGTTACGAAACACAAGTGACTGATATGAATGCTGACCAAGTGTTTCCATTTCCAAAACACTTAATACATTCAGACTGACACACTAATGTATAAATAGATAAGCTATGACCTTTCATTTCTACATAAATAGATTACAATATGACACAGTAGATTTTACAAAGTCTTCCTCTCGGTATTGACAACATATCATCTAATAAATCAAATTAACCATAGTCAGGTATTTTTTGATAGGTGGTTGACATCCATGTTTAAATATTTGATCTGTGCACAAATGACAAAGACAAATTATCACACCACACTAATTCACATACTTCAAGGTAATGTGTAAAAGCAGACAGTAGTTTTATTTAACATCGATGATTGTGCAACGAGGCAATAGTGACAAAGTGTATTCTTAAACAGTGCAGTCAGAAAGAGGCTTGTTTGTATACATGCTTTTGAGATGCTAAGTACGAAACAACCAACTCTCCAATTATGGGTATCCAGCATACACTGCAAAATGTAGCAAACTTGTTCATGCACCTTGGGAAGGAAGAGGATAATTTTAGGATGTGAACTAGCATGAAAAGAAATCTGTCTTATGAGAAATGTAATTGAAATATAAGGTAGGAAAAAGTTTTGTTATGTTTTGCCAACACATGAAAATGATTGTTGTACAAAATAAACATCTGTTACCAAAGGAATTCACTTTTCAAGTAGAGTGTCTGAGAGTGAAGACACAAAAGTAAGCAAAAGGAAGCTCATATAAGTAGTTTACCAAATATTTGCTGTAATATTTGTTCCATATGTTCATCTACTGTCACAAAAGTGAACTCATAATAAAACTAGGTAAATATAAGGTGAATGTTAAAATTAATTTTATATTACAGAATTGTCTGCCTTACAATGACTGCATTCTTGATCGAGTTAAGTCTGACACCCATTCAATAATTTATCTTATAATTAGGTAAGTGGAGAATATTGGGCAATTTATGGCTTCTACATGAAGGAATACTGTTATGCACTGATATGAAAAGAAAGGATATGCAGAATCGTTTTTTTTTTCTGGAGTAACATAGCAATACAGACACAAATGATAGAATAGTAGCAACTTACTACCGATATTTCTGCAATCTGTATTGTCATTGATATTACGCTTGTTCTATCCCTAACAAACACTTAGAACAAGAGGATACACTGTAATATATATTTTCATGCAAATCTACTACAATTACTGAGATGCTGTCTAAAGTGGTTTCACTGGAAATCACTGAGCACAGGACTCTTTTTCATATTTAACATTGAAACTGATGTAGTTCTCTTAGACCAGTTTATTACAGATGACACTTCAAATCCAAAAAGCTGATTTATTATTGACCATTTAGATGATGCCAAACGCAACTGGTTCTGGAATCAAAAGTTTTACATTTACCTGCGTAGTTGTAGTTGCTTCAGACATGATGGCATGCCACTAGGAAGCAGGAAAGCAGGAGGGCATAGCTCATTAAAATACACTTTTACGACCTCTTGATCTCCAGATGCACAATGGCAATATTTGACAGAAAATTCAGGTATCGATTCAGTCATCTTATTCAGTTATCTGAAACATCACTATCTATGCCAACACAGGAAAGCATGATATGTTAGAAGCTGAATAGCATGTCTCTTTTGGATTCTACAGTTTAATATAACAACATAACCTCTGTCACTTGTTTCACTTAGAATGGTTAGGAGATGTGAAAATCCTGCTTAAGTATTAAGACTCAGAACCATCATGCATGGAACACTGCCAGAGCTTCTCCCATTTCATTCCAATTAATATATTCACATTTATCCACTAATTTATTAACGCCAGATTTGTCATGCTACCTACTTACAGCTGTGCGGGGTAGCCGTGCGGCGTAGCCATGTGGGGTAGCCATGCGGTCTGAGGCGCCTTGTCACGGCTCGCACAGCTCCCTCCTTCATAGGTTTGAGTCCACTCATGGGCATGGGTGTGTGTGTCATCCTTAGCGTAGGTTAGTTTAAGTTAGATTAAGTAGTGCGTAAGCTTAAGGACCAATGACCTCAGCAGTTTGTTGACCCATGACCTGAGCAGTTTGGTCCCATAAGACCTTACCACAAATTTCCAAAATATCTAATTACATATGGAGATATGTATACAACATGGAATATTTTAAATAATTGCCTCAATAACGATAAAATTACATCTCAAAATGTTATATAACAATGATGAGGTTGTACTGTCTGGTGGGTGTTATCCATCTTTAATCACATCATCTATACATAATTAATGAGGACAATCCACTAAGCAACGTTAAATCAAGTTCGGATTATCAATAGTATTACAGAAAGAATAAATTTCTACTCACCATAAAGAAGACACACTGAGCTGATGAAATGCACAACTATAAAACTATTACAGATTTGTTGTACAGCATCTCTAGAGTGCCAAGCTTTGTGTTTGAACACAATTGATGTAATGTCACCATACAATACATGCAATACCTTTTTAAAGTTATGAGAACATTACATTATACCACTTAAATAAATTAAGGAAAAAAAGTGATGTCACTGTGGAACCTTCATGCACACCATATTTTATTTAAACGACCCACCATATTGTTTAAGCAACTGCAATTGTTTCCTGTTGCTCACATGAGTTTATGAATTCATAATCAGTCCTCTAGTAAACAGGTTCCACTGATTGTCAACTAATATGGTGACAATGACGCAACCTAAGCCATTATCAAGATCAAGAACACTCCACTAACATACTGTTTGCTCTATATTGCAGTTACTATTTTGCCTATGTAACTGTACCGCAGTTACAGAAGTTAAGTAGCTCCTCAGTTGGCATGATGAGGCTCACTGCATTCCATTCGTGTCCCCTAAAAAAAAAAAAACAAAAAAAAAAATTTTCTTTCATTATGAGGAATAAAACTCAAGTCCTAACCATAGCTTTCAGTAACACTGACCATCCAGGTGTGGTGATGAAGATACGGCATAGCATACAACACATAATCTCTCTATAATTTTAATAATACTACACCTCAGAAATATAGCACCTCAAGATAAGGATATTACTATACTGTTTGTTGATCCCATCTTCAAATATATAATCTATTCACAAATGCAAAAAGCAAGATATTGCACCGTATTGCTTCACATATATCAAAATCAAATAAAATGTTGATTGCGTATACATTTATCCATAGTGAGCCTGCAAAAAGAGAATGGAAATGGTCTGCATTCTTAACTTGTAAAATGCAACAGATTTTTATTTTTTTTTAATGAAGGCTATATTTACATTCAGTGTGAAGCAACTACATCTCAATTTAGAGACCTCAGATATCTGGCAGAAAATGCAGCAGATTATTTTAAACAACCAGAGAAGGAAGTTGACATTGTTAGTGTCCATGAACCTAGAATTACCAATGACAATATATCATTGTTAGTTTAAAATTAACCTAATATAAAATAGAAATTATTAACGCCCTGCGTTTCTAAGAAATAAATATGATTAGTGTACTGATTGGTGAATTGACTGATTTCTTTATTAATCCATGTAACAATTTACATTGTGTGGATTTCGTCAGCAAAATCATATACAATACAATATACCTATAATTATACACATAAAATTAGTATTTACACACATTTTTGAAGTATCTTAAATTAGTTTTATATCCTTATGTAAATTGTAATTTTCTTATAGTACTGTACAATTCTGGATTTCGTATTATAATTTTCCTCATGTATTACAATGCAGGCTACTTCAATTACACTACATGTTTTAATTCAGATTGTCCGTTACTGCGTAATAACTTTTATTTCATAAAAAAATTTTTAGTTTTGTTTTGAACTGTCCAATTGTGTCAATATCTTTTATTGTTTGGGATAAATTATTATATAATTTAACGGCATTGTACAACAAGCTCTGCTGAGTTTTAACTTTATTTTTCCTCTCTAGATGCAGGTTGTATTGGTTTCTAGTTTCATAGCTGTGTACTAAAGAATTTTTCATATAGCAGTCAATTTTTTTTACATAGATAATACTTTGAAAAATGTATTCACAGGGAACAGTTAGGTTTCCCAGCCTTTGGAAATGTTCAAGGCAGTGAGCCCTACTGCCACTCTTGGTTATTATACGAATTGCTCTTTTCTGTAATTTGAAAACTATTTGAATATTTTTACTGTTGACTCCCCAAAATATTATTCCATAGGTAATAACAGAGTGGATATAAGAAAAATATACAGATCTGACACATGTAGTATCACACACTGCAGTCAGAATTCTAAGAGCATAGCATGCTGTAGTGATTCTGTTACTAAGTATTTTCATATGTTCTTCCCACTTTAACTGACTGTCAACATGCATACCATGAAATTTTGTGTAGTCTACACATTCTATAGTTTCATTGTTTAGCTTAAAGTTGTTATAGTGTGGTTTTTTGCAGACATAGAAGTTAACAGCATTTGTTTTTATTAAATTTAGTGTTAGTTTATTATTGGATGCCCACTCACATACACTGTTTAGTGTTTCTTCGGCTTTTTCTTTCAGTGCATCTGGTGATTTGTAACTGATTAGAACATTTGAGTCATCTGCAAACAATATTGTTTGTCCATGCTTGATGCTCTGTGGGAAGTCATTTATGTAAATGAGAAATAGTATTGGGCCAAGGACACTACCCTGTGGGACACCTATATTTACATAATTTGTGTCTGAAGTCTACTTTACGGTATAGTTTGAGCAACTTGAAGTATGTAAGATTTCAGTTATCTGTCTTCTACTTTTTAGATATGACTGGAACCACTTTTTCACAAGTCCCCTTATTCCCAGTTCATCTAACTTATTTAACAATATATTGTGGTCTACAATATCAAATGCTTTAGTTAGATCAAGAAATATACCTGTTGTGTAGTTCCCTTTATCTAATGCTTCTAGAATGTGTTTTGTGAGGTGTGCTGTTGCTGATTCTGTGCTTTTCCCTGATCGAAATCCAAACTGGTCAACAGACAGTTAGTTGCATTTATTTAAATAATTCATTAGCCTATCTTTCATAATAGTTTCTAATATTTTTGCAAAGCATGACAGTAGAGAAATTGGTCTATAATTTTCAATATTTCCTGCATCACCTTTTTTGAAGAGAGGTAGTAATTTAGCATATGTTAAATAGTTCGGAAAGTAGCCCTGCTTGAAAGATTGATTTATAAAATCAACTAAAGGTGTAAGTCGGCTCTTGATACAGTCCTTATTTTTAAAAATGGAGACTTCATCCAAACCAGCTGAGTTTTTGTTTTTCAGTTTGCTGACTGCTTTATAGACTTCTTCCTGTGTTGTATGGAATAACACCATTGAGTGTGATACACCATTATTTAACTTTTTGACCTGAGGGGCTGTTATAAAATATTCGTGTGATTTTATTCCTATGCTACTAAATTAATCATTTATATAGTTTGCCAAATATATTGGGTCTTTTATTAGAGACCCTTCCTCTTTGATTTTCAGTTTGACAGATTCATTTTCCTGGTACTAGTTTCCTGCTTCACAATCTTCCATACTGCCTTATTTTTGTTTTCAGCAGAGAGCACCAGTTTGGAGTTATGAGCTCTCTTTGCTGCAAGCAATATTTTCCTATATGTATTCCTATATCTTTTATAAAAGAGTGAGAAGCAGGATTTGTTTGGCTGTGTTTAATGGAGCTCAGGTACTTTAGTGATTCAGACGATTTTTTGATGGCTTTTGTGACCCACTTGTTTTTTCCTGCTGTTGATAATGGACATAATACTTTAGGAAATGTTTCTTCAAAATTTAATTTAAACAATGTGATGAAATTTTTGAATTTTTCATTTGCATTGTTTCATTTGCATCTACATCTGAGTATACTGAGTCCCATGTTTGTCCTGCTATCTCTTTGGCAAACTCATGTCTACTTTGTTTAGAAAAAATTCGTCTGTAAATATGCATTTTATTTCTTTCTTCTGGAGCCACTTTTATATTACTGATTTGGCCTGAGTGATCAGATAATCCTAGCTCTGCTACCACCACCTCAGAGTTTTCTTTGCCTAAATCTGTTAATACCTGATCAACAGCTGTCTTTGAGTATTTGCACTGTTAACCATTGGAACTAGATTGAAACTTTGAGCAAGACTTTGTAATGAGTCCCATGTAGAATCAGGATTCAGTTTATCTACATTTAGGTCTCCACATATGAGAATGTGGTTCTTTGGAGTGGATATCTTGTGAAGAACATGATTATGTTTGGAGAAAAAGATGTTGTAGTCTCCACTAGGAGATCTGTATATACATTAGATAATCAAATTCCTACACCTGTATTCGTCCCTGATTTCAACTGCCGCCAGTTCAAAATGTTGCTCTTCACTGATTACACATAAATCGCTTTTGGTCTTATACTGATAATTTTGTTTTACATAAATGCAACACCCTCCACACTTCATAGAAGTCCAACAGCATGTACACATTAAATTATAAGACTGCAAGACTAATTGATTAATTTCAGTCTCATTGCACCAATGCTCAGTGAGACAAACAACTGAGCACTCTGTAGACTCCAGCTCCACCTCTAGCTGTTGGATCTTATTTGCTAGGGAACATGTATTTTGGTGAACAACTGTTAAGTAATTTTTTCCAACACTATTTGCATTCCCACTTTTTTTAGTTTTAATGGCATTCTGTTTTGGTTCAACTGCTTCCTTATTACGATTACACTCGTGTTTTTTGTTTGCATGTTTTTGCCGGAATATGCACATGTGAGTTTTCACGGTTTTGTTTTTTGCTCAGGAACGGAGCAAATCAGAGTGTCTTTGCCCCATCTCTTTCTAGCTAAATTATGGTTGTAAGCGTAAAGTCACACATATTTATTTCCAGCATTGGGCCTTTCTTAGTTTGTGCTGGTCTTATCCACATGTGGCTCTCACACATGCTACTGCCATCACTTGTTAAAAATGGTGGTTGTGGTTCACATGTTCAGGGTATGAGAGCAATGAAATGCGATACATTTTATATGGAGCAAGGGATGAATGCCCAACAACATCTATAGGCAAATGCAGCCTTCATATGTGGAAAACTCTGTTGCTTCGAGTACTGTGAGGTGGTGGTGTAGTGAGTTCGACAAAGACCACGAAGTCTTGCATGACAATGAACAGTTGAGGAGACCATGTTTCTAGCTGGCTAATGACAATTTTTCCCATGCGGCTGGAAAGGTAAAAGCAAATCAGCATGTGCACATCACGGCCACTTCTCTGGAGCATTGTGTATTGTGAGGGAATGCTTACAACATCGTTCATCTGTTCTTAGGGTACCGGAAGGTTTCATATCAGTGGGTGCCTAAGCAGCAGCATGACGTGATGAAACTCAAGCAAATGATGTCTTCACTGAATCACCTGGAATGGTATTTCAAGCAGAGTGAATGTTTCCTGGACCCCATTGTTATTGGCAGTGAAATGTGGATATTGCAGTGCTGATTTTCAAGTAACAACTGCTATTTACCATCATAATCGGAACATGGGATGATGTGTTTCAAGGCAATAGAAGACCAGAGGATCTCAAGACATAATTGTTCACAGATAAGAATTGCTGATTACAACCTGGACTGTGACAATATTATACAAGAGATCTTTCTTACTGCTGCTGGTCTAGACAAAATTTTGAAGCATTTCATTCTGTGATCTGAAGCATCACTAACTATGCGAACACATAAAAGTGTTGCATGTCTGTGAGACAATAGAAAACATTTGTTTAACATATCTGTACTCCCATATTTCAATATCTTTTTATATCTCCCATTAACAGATTGTATTGTGGGAAGTCAGGCAATAATGACATACCCAGGTAAAATGACATAGCAAGGCTATGGACAAAACCAGATGAGTGGTGACACCTGCACTAAGCAGTGTAAAAAGGTCGATAGGCAACCCACTTCCTCTGTATATGGTGATGAGCTGCCAGTTTTCACATTGCTACTGTGAACGAAAAACTTATAGGTAAGCTTCCAACTTTTTACTTTTATTCACATATGTACATTGATTAGTGTTGTATTGATTACATGTTTGAGAAAAGTATAAGTTATGTTTTGAGAGGTAGAAAGTTCTGCTAGAGAACACAGTAGTTGAAAGTTTCTCAAATGGACAAGGAAAGTGCGTCAGGCTAGAAAAACATAACAAGTATCAGAGTAAAATAGCACAATAGGTCATTTTCTACAGTGTGGACACTAGTTCTAATATGCGTGATCTTTGATGTTAATTAAGATATTTATTTCACATATCTGCTTAAATTTAACAAGAATAGTGGTAGATCATTCTATAATAAAATAAATTAAGTGAAACATTAAACATGAAGTGATAAATGTGCTATTATTCAGAAATCCGATGAAATTACATACTCTAATTTCAGATGGCAGGTAATAAATTAAGGAAATCATCAAGACATTCTTGGGATGTGTTGCAGATGCAGCAGGCTATATATACTGTTACCAGCAACGAGATGGGACGGCTGCAGGCATTTAAGGAATTGGCAGTTTCCTAGAATATGCTTACAAGACGAACTACAAATATGAACAACATCTTCAATGGTGTTCAGAAAATATTGGGTAGATTCCAGCCAACTTTCAACATTACCCTGAAGTGCGAACTGGTACAACACCCGGAACTATTGGAATTGTGCATATTTGGTATGACTATGAAGGAGTGCACTTCAAATAGCTAAGAAAAGCAAAAATGTATCTTAGTTCTGGGAAAGAAATTTTATATGGAAAAAAACCTTTTTGCAGCAACAGTGATGCTTGCAAAGAGAATCAGAATCAGAATCAGAATTTTTTACTATCCCATAACATACAAAGACAAATCACAGATCCCATGTACAGGGGACTCAGCAACTTTACATTTACATAACAATTACAATTTGTATACACAGTATTACAAAAACAATACGTCAACACTCAAGTTTTCATGTTTTGTAGGGAATATATAACAACAACGTTTACATAGTGAACATACTTTTACAATAATTTATTTGGCACAAAACTCCTAAACTTAATTTACAGGTGATGTGTCCTTGCTCAGACTTCCACATCACCATTCATAGATTCTTCTATGGAGTAATAACATTTCTCCACTAATAACTTGTGTAGCTTTGGTTTCAGTTGCCCTAGCTCCATGCTGTATACAAAAATAATCAGTTCATCGATGTACAAACAGGGGGCACGTAATATTTTTAAATCTTTCTTGTGCACTTGACAAATTCCACATCATAATGGCTTCCATACTGCATGATTGATCAATGGAACATAAAACCAACTAACTAACTATTTGCAAGCACGTGTCAATTTTAACTATCCTCATTTGATCATATGATGAAATTGTTAGTCGGTGGATGACAAAGACGTCAGTGGAATAAATGAAGAAACACATGATAAAGACGACAATTTTGCAATAGCCACTCATCACAGTTCTGCTAGCGAACAAGAGGATTATTCAGTGGAAGAATGTCAGTGCTATGGGGAGCTTGATGCAGACCTTTATGTTCCTCCAATAAAATACCTAAAATGTTAGTTAAAATCAAATGTGTTTTGAGTAGTGGTAAAGAAAAATTTAGATGTCAGTGTTGAACATCAGTTTTGCAGACTTTCATTAACTGTCTATCGAGTGATATCTCCCTATGCAGATTCAAACCCTGGAATTTAATTTTATGTGAAAATTTACTTGCTACAGAAATACTATAATTTTACAGAATGTAAAATTCAGTTCTCTAACAGATCATTTATGTGTGGGCCTTCTATTTTAAGAAAACCATACGAAAGCATGTGATTTTATTTGAGAAAAAGTATAATATTGTACTGTAGCCTCCATTTAGTGCAATAAAACAACAAAGAAACTTTAAAAAATACTTAAATAAATTCAAAAATAAATCTTCTATACCATTAGCATAAATTAAAATTTTCTAATAATGCTCCTTAAACCTCGATTGAAACTTAGGGGACCCAGAGACCCAACCTCATATTCTACGGTACAGTACAGAAATGTCATGTTTTGACTTAAGAATTAATGGAGGTTACAGTGTTATTATAAAGACTGTTAGAATGAATCTGGAAGTTTCATAGTAGGACAAATCAGAGATATAAGTATGTTAAAAGCACAATTAAAATATAAAATAGCTGTGTAGGGAATAAAGTAATGAAAAAGAAGAAGAAACTGTGAGTTAGTAGTTCCAAAATCACTTGAAATACAGTCACCTCACACATAATGGGGCATAATAATGAAATAGTTTAAATGAAGCAACATTATAGCACCTCCATCCGTAAAGGTAGTGAAACCATTGTCACATTGTGAAGTCGCCTTATGGAAAATGGTACCATACAGCTGCTTTGTAGTGATATCAGCAAAACATGTGCACTGTATTATTTCTTACATCCTCATCTGTTGGTGTGGAGGTTGCACCACAAATACTTGGAGCATTTCCAAAATGGTTGGTACTACAACATTTTTGTGTCCACAGGAACAATTTACTGAACAAACAAATACAGATTTTACTACTGGTACTCCCCACAAATGTCTCTTGACTTTGCCCATTGTTATGGCAGCTTCCATATTTGCATAGCAAACCTTTGTTTGCGGGTATTCTTATGCCACTGGAGGATACCTCATTGAAGTTCGTTATTGGTGGAGAACTTCTTACCCCGCAGGACCTCTCTCAGTTTGTATAATAGGTCATAGTAACTAGGAGCCAAACATGGCTAATATGGGTGGTGTCGCAGCACAGTAAACGATAAGTCCTACATGGTGGCAATAGCTTGGCAATTGGCATCTGGCTGCATATTGTTGTGTTGGTGCAGTGAACTGCAGTACTGATCTCTGTTGAGGGTCATATTGGGAGAGAACCAATCCACCTGTACTATTCTTTCCTGATCACAGAACAGTTGCCATTTGTTTCTGCATGAATAGGCCCAGCTGTGACTTCTTGGGATGAGAGCTTTTAGTGTGCTTTCAATCCATAGACTGGCGTTCTTTTCTGGAGTCTCATGGAAGAACCATTATTCGTTGATGGTGACCAGATGCTAAAGGAACTCTGCTGGATTTGCAACATATTTTTGCACCAACTGTTGTCATATCTCCACACATTTCTGTTTCTGCACAGTGGTGAGAGCATGGGGCATCCATTATGCCCACATCTTCTTCATCTTCAAATCATTATGAATGATGGTGGGCAGAGTTCTCCATGATAGACCTGTTGCCTTCTCTGCTTCATCTAAATTGACTTGCCTGTGCCCAATATCAAGCCATTGACACGCTGGGCTTGTTGGTTTCTGTGCAGTTGCTGAATGCCCAGTGCTTATGTGAATTTTAGAAGAGACTCTTCCATCTCTAAACTCTGATACCCATTGTAATACAGATCTGTGACTTGGTGCTATTTCCCCACATATGGCTCCCAGCCTCATTGTGAATGTCTGAAACAGTCACTCCTTCCTTTCGTAGAAACCACACTGTCTATCACTGACAATGCTTGTCTACTTTGATATTGTCATGTCTATGTCCACCAGTGCACTCGCAAGATAGAAAAAGTGCTGCTGCACTGCACCACCTATGGAAAGCCGCAACACCATCTGGGCCAGTAGACAGTACAATAGTCTATCTTTGTGGAGTTAAGGGAGAGTGCCAATCAAAATTAAATGAACTGTATAGTTGGGCAACATGTGTAATATAATTACACTGTCTGAGAAAAAGTGAGGAATCACAGGGAGAGGAGGGAATGAAATGAAATTTCATGTGTTGAGAGGGTATGTGACGTTATTTCCATGATTATGTAATTGAGTACAATTTTCAAAGAACTTGGCAGTGACCCCACTTATGAGTACGACATCACCAGGGCTGGTTTAAGGCCCAACTGACACAAGTGGGCACTTGGGAAGCCAAGCTGCGCATGACAGGTAAGAAAGGATTTCAGTGATGTTCTGTTTTGTAATCAGAGTTACCTCAGCACTACAAGCAATGATCTGAAGTCACAACTCATGGCTCTCTATACCATAACATGAGGAGTAACATTGCTGTGCCTCTGCAAAATATTGCAAGTGTTAGACCTGCCTTCAGTTTGCACCATATCCATCAACAAAGGGCATTGGATGTAGTGCAGAACCATGATTCATCACTGAATACAATATGGCCCCTTACCTCAGCAGTCCACGGTTGCCTGTCATGGCACAACTCCAAATGCAGCCATTAGTTTTGTGGTGTTAATGACAGCCTATGCATGGAACACTAATATTGTAATTTGGCTGCTTCTAATCTCTGACCAATGGTTGCAGCGTGACAAATTCCTGACAAATTCTGTAAGGAATGCACATATGGCAGGCACAGATGTGAAGGGGTCACAATGTGCTTGGTGCCCAATACATGCGTTCCATTGTTCTCGTGATCAGACACAGTTGACCAGGACCTTAAGGACAAGTATACCTTCTGCCTTCACGTTCCCATACATTTTACCAAGGGGCATTGTCTCATCTACATGCCTCACAAATCTGGATACTGCATAATTTGACCAAGTAGCCAAATGGAGAACTCCAGTGAGCCCTCTTTCAAAATCTGTCATGTGCTCAAAGTGCAGCTGATCACAGTACATGGCATCTCCGTTCCTTCACAGTGATTGCTCAACACATGTTGCTGTTTCTGACCACCTTATACCCAACCAGGCATGGTAACATCACTAATGCATGCTGGTGGCCTTTCCACATTCTGTAGAAAATTTAGCAACTCCAGTCATTTACATACTAACTGATGATGTGTATGTTTACCAAGTTACTTTGGCATCTTACCATGTCTTCTGGATGAATCACTAGTTTTGTCAGGCAGTGTGCATAACTGTACTACATTGGCTTGTAGACTCTACAGTGATAATTATAAAAACTCTTCCTGCGGTGATAATGACAAGTGACCTTACTTGATACACACAGTAATTTTTGTGTTCAGGGAAATCAATGAAATAGCTAATAAACAAATATTTTACACTATAGCTAGAACATAAGTGCAACTACCACCATAAAAAACCTTAAATGTGATTCCATCACATATTTCAAGTATAAGTGATGAATTGTATTATCTTGGTAATTAAATCTCAAGCACTTACAGAAATAATTGACATTGCTACACCTCACAATATTCAGTGGCTCAGTTTCAGCTTATTAGTGCTGCATACACCACATTAATCTGTATAATAATAAAATAAATTTGCATGTGTTATTAATAGCAGGACATAATCTATCTCAATACGCTTTCTTTCTTTTTTCAATTAGTAAAAGACTGGGTTGGAATAACAACACTACAGAAAGGATAGGCTCCTATTCAGCACAAAGATCAGTTGTTGAATTACAGACAGGCACAATGAATAGAAAATACTAGACATATTTCATCTTTTGAACAAAGTCCTTCTTGAGATGTAGAAAACACACAGGTATTATACACACATTGCCACTGTCTCTGGGTCTTAGCAGCCAGAGACAGTTTCCATGCATGCATGGGATGCCCTTGAGAAACTTCTGAAGAAGGACTTTGTCAGAAAACTAATATATTTCTAGTATCCTTTTTCATTGTCCCCGTGTGTGACTTAATGCCTTTTCTTCTTTCCTCTGTAACTGTTGATGAAACATGGAATTTGAAGTGCATATGAAAGAATACATAAGTAACCCTTCACTAATAACTTGATTCTGTTTTGGCACCAAAAGTGTTGCTATGGTCATCTTTTCAGATCTGGTATGGGAAACAATAATGAAGGACTTCAGTTCTATTTCTTCGAAGACATTATCTGAGAGAGATTTTGCTACTAATGGCGATGCTGGAAAATCAACAACAAATATTGTGTAAGATGTCACCTTATCTGGTCATAAACTGTGACATGATGGCTAAAAGTAAATTTTGTGAAGTATATCTGGTCCATCTGTTTAATGCATTCATTTTAATTCATTCTAATTTCTATAGTCATTACAGTATCAAAGGAACATATTTATTTTACCTAGAGGTCTGTCTTAGAAACAGCATTTTGAGTAGTTTTGTATTGCACTTACTCTCATTTGTTCACATATAGTACCATACTGGGGTTCAAACGTCAAGAGGACTTGCAAATTATTTCATCCCAGCACATACTAGAATGATTTGATAAAATGCCCATGGATCTGAATGTATTAACTTAGTCTCTAATTATATTGATTACTTCTGGTACGCTATTTAGACGAATAGATACTACATTTTGCTCATCTTTTTGTGTATGGCCAGTGGAAGGTTCATATCTATGATAACTGTAATGTCAGGTATAACTTTTATATCCAAGAATTTGTGGCTGAGGTTCATTTTTAAATTAACTTTTATGAATGGTTCTCTTCATAATGTGATTATGACTTAGTTGCTCAAGAGTAATGTCTGGTTTTGTAACTATAATGACAGTCTTCATGTGGAACAGAAACCATTCATTGGTAAATAGTAAACATATTCTGCTCATCCTTTGTTTCTTTTTAGGAAGTAAGTGATTTGTTTGCCATAGTATATGGCTGAAACTATTGTCAAATATTACTGCTACTCTTCTTGTGTGCTTTTCTGCAGTAGTAATGTTGGAAATATTCAGTAAAAATGTAGTTATAAGTATCTTTTACATCCTAATTACTGTTACACATGGTTCTAATATAGGGATACAATACATTCTTGGGTGTAGCACATTCACTTAGATCTGCATCGACATCCGTACTCAGCAAACCATTGTGAAGTGCATGCCAGAGGCTACTTCCTATTGTACCACCTATTAACATTTTCCCATGTTCCAGTTGTGTGTAGAGATCAAGAATAATGTGTGCTTAACTGTCTCTTTATGTGATGTTATTAGTGTAATCTTGGTTTGACATCCCTGCTGGAGCAATTTATTGGAGATGTATATATGTCCCAAGTTTATTTGCTAGATACTGGTTCTCAAAATTTTATAGGTTGGCTTTCATGGTATAGTGATGTCTGCCATCAGATGTCTGGCAAGAACACAATTTTCAGAAAACTTACATGACATAAAACTAGACTATACAATCCAGGCTTTCACAGCCTGTGTCCATAGCCTACCCATGGTGGTATTGGTTTTATGGACATTAAGCTATGGTATAAAGCCTCTTTCTGTGTTTAGTGATTTGTCACCTACCGTGGGAGATATTTTCAGATGACATAAAGATACACTCCTGGAAATTGAAATAAGAACACCGTGAATTCATTGTCCCAGGAAGGGGAAACTTTATTGGCACATTCCTGGGGTCAGATACATCACATGATCACACTGACAGAACCACAGGCACATAGACACAGGCAACACAGCATGCACAATGTCGGCACTAGTACAGTGTATATCCACCTTTCGCAGCAATGCAGGCTGCTATTCTCCCATGGAGACGATCGTAGAGATGCTGGATGTAGTCCTGTGGAACGGCTTGCCATGCCATTTCCACCTGGCGCTTCAGTTGGACCAGCGTTTGTGCTGGACGTGCAGACCGCGTGAGACGACGCTTCATCCAGTCCCAAACATGCTCAATGGGGGACAGATCCGGAGATCTTGCTGGCCAGGGTAGTTGACTTACACCTTCTAGAGCACGTTGGGTGGCACGGGATACATGTGGACATGCATTGTCCTGTTGGAACAGCAAGTTCCCTTGCCGGTCTAGGAATGGTAGAACGATGGGTTCGATGACGGTTTGGATGTACCGTGCACTATTCAGTGTCCCCTCGACGATCACCAGTGGTGTACGGCCAGTGTAGGAGATCGCTCCCCACACCATGATGCCGGGTGTTGGCCCTGTGTGCCTTGGTCGTATGCAGTCCTGATTGTGGCGCTCACCTGCACGGCGCCAAACACGCATACGACCATCATTGGCACCAAGGCAGAAGCGACTCTCATCGCTGAAGACGACACGTCTCCATTCGTCCTTCCATTCACGCCTGTCGCGACACCACTGGAGGCGGGCTGCACGATGTTGGGGCGTGAGCGGAAGATGGCCTAACGGTGTGCGGGACCGTAGCCCAGCTTCATGGAGACGGTTGCGAATGGTCCTCGCCGATACCCCAGGAGCAACAGTGTCCCTAACTTCCTGGGAAGTGGCGGTGCGGTCCCCTACGGCACTGCGTAGGATCCTACGGTCTTGGTGTTCATCCGTGCGTCGCTGCGGTCCGGTCCCAGGTCGACGGGCATGTGCACCTTCCGCCGACCACTGGCGACAACATCGATCTACTGTGGAGACCTCACGCCCCACGTGTTGAGCAATTCGGCGGTACGTCCACCCGGCCTCCCGCATGCCCACTATACGCCCTCGCTCAAAGTCTGTCAACTGCACATACGGTTCACGTCCACGCTGTCGCGGCATGCTACCAGTGTTAAGGACTGCGATGGAGCTCCGTATGCCACGGCAAACTGGCTGACACTGACAGCGGCAGTGCACAAATGCTGCGCAGCTAGCGCCATTCGACGGCCAACACCGCGGTTCCTGGTGTGTCCGCTGTGCCGTGCGTGTGATCATTGCTTGTACAGCCCTCTCGCAGTGTCCGGAGCAAGTATGGTGGGTCTGACACACCGGTGTCAATGTGTTCTTTTTTCCATTTCCAGGAGTGTATATTTAGTTAATTTTTGAAAAATTTGTATGACAAAACAAGTTTGCATTACAAAATCATCTAACTACATATTTATAGCTTCTGATCCTGTGGTTCTTAGTAGTAGATGAAACATTAGGCACAACAACATTCTTTAGACAATGGCCAAATCCTACAATCTAGTGTCACAAAGGAATTTAAAACAGATGCATGCTATAGCCACCATTTCCCTTTCTTTTACATGATGGAGGGACCTACTCATGATTAATTTTCACTCATATGTTTTCATGTAGTGGTACATAGGAATCAATACAATTCCTTTGAGACTTCACTAGTCATTTTGCTATCCAACTGTTTTAGAGGACTTGCATGAGATATCTAACTGGTACCTAATGTCAGACAAACACTGTGATGCTTAATATTAGTAGGACCCTTCTTGGAGCTATTATGACCATTTATTATGAAGCATGGTATCTTTGACCAACTCATTCCATTGAATCTCAAGTTTATTGGGGTGCCATACACGAAGTACCACTTTCTGAAGGAGAAAAAGATTCAACATTCTTCTAAGAAGATGCCGGCAGATTGCTGTAATTATCTACATTTGAAGCAGATTCTTGACGAATACTCTACACTCCCAATTTTATAATTAAGACTCAAGGTCTTTTCATGTATGGCTTGTAAAAGTAAGAAAGTATTATAGTTCAGTCATTGGAAGAACTTCTTCTAACATACATAAGACAAGAATATATTTTGATCGAAATCTGTAAATATGTTACACTGTGTAATGTTTTGGAAGTCTGAGACTCATGTTTACTCTTTTACTTATTTTCTTAGTATTTGTGGAATCATCTGAGCTAAAGCTACTTGATCATGGACCAAAAATGAGAAAAATGTAATGATTTTATGTGTATGAGGAGAGCAGTGTGCTGACCAAACACCCCTCCTCTCTGCATCCTCAACTGAGGATGACACGGCAGTCGGATGGTCCGGATGGGCCACTTGTGGCCTGAAGACGGAGTGTTTTTTATGTATAAGAACTACAACACAACAACATTTGTAAATTACTGCAGGTAATGTCTATAGAAAATAAAAGGGAAATGCCTAAAGGAAGTCTTCCAACTTTAATTTGAAAATGTCAATTTTATTACAACCAGTTTTCATTTTTACTGGATCTTATTGGAAATGAAAGCTGCAAAATGACTGTGACAAGTAATTTACACGTTATGTGACTCATTCATGTCCTACTACGAACTGAAATGTTATGAAATAACTGAATAACTTACTTTACATGAGACATAACTATATTAATATTTTAATAAGACTGCTTGTTGACTGTCTACAGATTGCTATATATGTGTAGCAAGTGATGTAATATACTGGAGGTCTCTCCTAAGAGCCATCAGGTACTCATCCCAAACAAATACTGCTCATCACGTCTGTCGTGCAGCTCATGGTGTTGATGGAAAGTGTCAGTGTGTTTCCCCTTACAACCAAAAGAGTTTTAAATTGCCCAGTTGATAGAGCAGTGCAAAATTTGCCTTGAGTGATGTTCATTTGTTCAGTATGCATTAAAATGGATAGTAAAACCTGAAAAATAACCCATTTTCGATCAGTGACTGACTGAAAGTCAGTTTTAACGTAGTGAATTTCTTGTTCTAGTTTTCTACTTATGGCCTGAAACTGCGTCAAAGCTATTCAGGGACACTGGATAAACTGACCATTTGGTTTGATTTAATACATTTAGAAGATATCACATCAGTATAAAGGCCTGAAACTGTGTCAAAGCTATTCAGGGACACTGGATAAACTGACCATTTGGTTTGATTTAATACAGGCATTGCTTTCATTTCTAGTTGGGAGTTAGTTTACTGCAATATCCTGAGCACTCCTTACCCTCATCTTTCTAATACATGATTTTAGTATGCACCATTAAACATTTGCCTTTTACACTGTTCTTTTCCATGAATATCAGTATTTGGGCTATAGTTGTCCCTTTTGTTTCACTTATCTTCCCCTTTGTGATCATATGCTAACACCAGTACCATTATTTATCTAAACAAATTGTTCGCTGGTACTTTTATTCTGCTTGTGATATTTAAATTGGTAGGAAAAATTAGAAAAAGTTATGATTGGTTGTAGAATAAGCATTACTTTGTCAATCAAGGGCTGTGTTGTGCACATCTTATGAAGGCTGTCATAATATGTTCTCTATAAACATCTATACTGCAAGTGGGCACTTATTGTAAATCTTGTATTTACAAAGGGGTGTGCTTTTCTGAAAGCAGGTTGGTTTTATTCAGGATTCCAGTGCACCATATGATTCCCCATTCATTTGGCTACAAGTCCATATTTCTCAAGATAATCTCCATTCATTTTGAAGCCTTATGCCATCATACTGGGAGAGCCTTTATGCTTGCATGGAACCACTTTACTGGTTAATGTTGGAGTCAATGTGTTGCTGCATCAATAACCACTTCATTATCCAGGTGCTCTTCCTGTGGAATGCATCCTTCACTGGGCCACAAAAATTTGAGGAGTAGGGTAGATGAGGGAGAACAGTTCAATGAAGTTCATTCAGTTGAGCAGTGAGGTGTTTGATTGTGAGTCATTGATTGCATTGAATGACAGTGTCCACATGCACCAACAATGCAGTAGCCACAGCTATGTGTGGTCAGCCGGCACATGGGAGGTTGTACAGGTTTGTTGTGCAACCTAGTTGTGATGACAAGACACCTTGCCTAATGACTCACCATGCTTTTATTCACTACCTAGTCTCTCTGGACATTCTGCAAATGCGTATGCAATGTCCTGATTGTCCATCAAAAGAAACTCAACGACTGCTCTCTGCTTGGAATGCTACCACCTATCAGAATTTCTTGCAACTATAGGGCTGAATTGGTACTATTTCATGATACCCATAACAAATTAAGCATTTTTCAACTGAAATTGGCCAAGAAAAGTATTATGTAGTGTTACTTATTGAATGACCATCATACTGTCTTGGGGTATGACTCAGCTTTTATTTCATTTTGGTTGCAATAAAATGTGTTACAGCATGGTGGAAAATAAATAGATATGAAGAAACTCTTTTAATGGAATGATACACTTCATGTGTATAGTAAGAATGTAAAATAAGCTTTGCATGTGACTTCTTTGAAGTGAGAGGAGATTTCTAGATTCACGTGCTTTCTATATGCAACATCACCCACCTTAATAAAGACACAAGCAGATGAGTCAGCTAGAGCTATTTAATAATTCACTGTGATTTATTGGTCTTTATGTTGACTTTTCTAACAGTTTACTTCACTACAGTTTCCGTGAACCAGACCTAAACACAAAAAGTGAGGAGAATAGCACTCCGTGTCAACCAGTCATGTGAAGGTGTGTGTGTGTCCATTGCAGCTGATGTGATAGTGACTTCCTTGATTGAGTGGAGTGTGTTTTCACCAACTCAACATTAAATCCTGAGCTTTCTGGTCATCAGAACTCATGACATGAGACTACAGGTACCTAGTTCTGCCAGTAGATGCAAAACTCAGTGAGTTGTCTTTAGAGAGAAATGTCCACTGCCTCTATGGCAACCATGTTTCTGTATAACAGTGGCAGAAAGTACACATGATTAAAAGCCAAGTGCAAACTCCACTGGTATAGCTCTGTCACTGAGGCAAAAACATAAGTTAAAATTTTGGAAAATATGCTAGTAAATGTGTTTTGAACTATTGTATTCTTATTGGAGCAATAATACATCTCTCTGGTACTGTTTATGCTAATATATGTCATGGTGCAACAATAAACTCTCCACCATCATGCTACATGTACCTGCTTTGAAGTTTGTCCATGAGACAAATCACTAAACTAACTAAGAACATAGATTACAAATTAAGATGTCGTAAGATTTGTTTTCTATGTGAGCTGCAAAAAGCTTAAGTCCAAACACACATTATGCCAGATAAGATAAACCTCAGAATAGAGATCAATGTCAAAATGTAGACAACAAATGTACCTGTGTGCTATGTCATGAGACTGCAACCTTTACGCTAAAGTACTGTCAAGGGATTTGTTCAGCTAAATACCTTCAAGCAGATAGTGGTTCACCACAAACAGTGCTACAGCAACCAACTACACTAGTGAAAAACAGGTACTCACAATTTATCCTCACCAAAAAAATCAAGACAAATCCTGATGTCCTGGGTCATGATAAAACTGAGACTGAAACTTTGTCACCAGAAAGAATTGGAAGAAAGAACTATAGTCTATCAAAAATTCATATGTTTCCATACTTGGTGGAATGTATGATGATTACAGGAACAAACTCATATGGTAACGCATAACTCTGAGAGTCATTGTGAGTAAAGTTTGCTTTTTGCTAACAATTATGGCATGCTTCACTGTAGTCATATATTAGATTCTAGTACATAAAAATTCAAAAGGCCGGGCTGTATCTACAGAAAGATGTGCTGGTCAACTGAAAAGGCACTATTTCCTGGGTATTATATACCTCCTCTGCTTACTGCTAATGTCCACTAATTTCTTCTTTCTTCATTCTGTGGAGAAATGAGCATATGAAATGCATCGGTATTATCGATGAAACTCCCTGGCACATTAATCTGGTTTTAATCTGTGACGAAGTTTTATTTTAGTGGACACTCTTCTGCAGAGTAAAAATTCATTCTGGAGCATTTCTGATGTATGTAAGTCATTTCACATGTCTGTTTCAAGTTATAATTTATTTCATGTTAGCCATATTTGAAAATAAGATAATGTTATATTCACTAGAAAATTATGATTCAGTGTTTATTTTAATTTATGCTTGTCAAAAAATATAGGACTTCAAGAACTTAAATGTTTATACATAACATCATGTAAAGAGAAGTACGAGGGTTTGCTTACAAATTTCAGGCTTATATTCAAAGCTTTTTAATTTCCATTGCTCATTACCCAACATAGTACAGTGGCTCTCTGCATTCATAAATATTTCAAGCAGGTTGACATGTACTTGAATGTCAGATTATCAGAAGTACACAAGAGAGTGCTAAGAATCTGAATTAGTAGGGAGGGGACAAATACTCAGCCAGTCTGCCTTGGTCCAGTTCTGTGTCATTTGGTTCATCCATAATGTAAAACAGGATTTCGTTTACACATTCTTCAAAAGAAGTTATATGTTAATGTACTAAGCTAATACCAAGTGTTCATTTATTTCCCAACAGCAGTTGCTACACACACAACAAACACAGCATTTCATAAAGTTAAAAGCCAGTTAATTCATTTCAAGAAGAGGAATCAGTGGTCAATGTTAAGTGTGTGACATACAATTTGGCTTATGAAATAACAACGTTTCACAGAATTTTAGTTCCTTGGAATCAAAAAGCAGACTGTGAATGAATGAGCTGTAGCTTTGGTGCTACCACCTTTAGGCAGACCTCATTACTGCCACTATGAAGGCAACACAGAATTGCATTATTAAAATATGGCAGTTTCAGTCAAGGCTGCATTTATGAAAAGCTTGATGGCAGCAGTTGTGTGGTGAGGACTTCAAGCTCATGTAGTTGGTGCATCTTCTGGTCGTTATGTGTACTCTTGTCTGGTTTCAGTATTTGTAGACTACTGAGCTGCAGTAATGGTGTACCTCCTATCCTGTTATCTCAAAGAGGACACCATGTGGCCTGGTATCCATTCTAGTATGTGTCTGTGTAAACAGTTTGTAAATCACTAGTTTCACATGTGAATAGTGGTTTCATTCACATGGTTTTTAACTTCCTTGGCCATGGTTTCCATTTTCCAGCTTTCTCTCTAGAACTGAACACCAATTAATCTGTTCCTGATACCAAGTACAACATGCTCAGAATGTGTCATTAATTGTTGACAAGGCCAAGGTGTCAAATATGTGTCACTGATATAACTAATTTCTGTAATACCTTTGGTTTTGATCTCATTGTAGTTCCCCTGCATCTCTGGAAAAGAGTTTGTCTGCAGTAGTATTCTCAGTACCAATATACTCCCCTAATATTACTTCCACAACTAACTGAAAGACTCTAGTTTTACTGTATTTGTTCTCTATTTTCTCACTGTAAACTATACTTTCCACTTGGCAATACTATCCTTTCTTATTATTAGTAAGATTATTTGTGACGAGTTTCAGCAACTCTGTTGTATGTGTACCTCATATTATGTGCAGTTCCCACATTCTTCAGCAAAATATTCTAATACCATTAGAAACACAAACTAGTTGCCTAATACTATTTTAACTCCACCTGAGATATTCTAATTGACATTCACAATGTGCATGATTATGATTATGGGCACAGTTGGAAGCTAAAATTGATATTTTGCTTTGACATCGACTATTATCTTTCCTGGATGGTAGACTCTATTTCATGAATGTTGTATAGCTATACTATACTCCTCAAAACAGTTTGTGGTGTGTGGTAGATTCCATTTCAAGTACCATTATAGTTTTATCCCATCCATGGTCCATCTATGAATAGTGCCCAGGAAGAACTACTATTGATAAACCTCCATACAAGTTCTAATTACACTAATAATGTCATGTTGGTCACCTTGGGTGCACTATATGTGAGTAAATAGTGTATTAGTCTGATGTCCCTTGAACTTACACTCTAGGAATTTCGAAAATAAGACTCATACACCACACTGATGCCTAACATAGACTTTGACATTCTTCTTGTTTGATAGTAAATCTGTTAATCATAACAGAAAATCTGAATCTTTATACCAAAACCTATATTATATGGTATGGGTGGAGAGCACTTGAAGTAGCATTGTAATTTCCTCCCTTCCCTGGTCCATTTGCAAGTGGTGGATAGGAGAATCACTATCTGTTAAACTCCTTATGGGCTCTGTTTTCCCTATCATGGTCATTTTCTGGACTGTTGCCCAATTGTTCTGCATTTACATCTACATCTACACTGATACTCTGCAAGCCACCATATGGTGCATGTGGCAGGGCACCTTGTATAACTGATAGTCATATCCTTGGAATATATGCTCTCAGAATCTCACACTTCTCTGTGTGTGGTAAACAGATAGTTCACTCTGACACTAACAGATCTACTTGTTTTAAGGTTAATTCTGTTGCTGGACATTGAATACATACATCTATATATGTACATTTAGGAATGCATGGTAAGTAGATACTTTGAAATTGTCAGTTCACCTTTTTTGATGGATTATTTGGTTGATCAATATTGTATTCTTCACATATCTCATTAATGCTATACAGTACACAGTACTTCTGGTACAGTAACCACTTCCTTTGATTCCAGTGACATTGCAGGTACATGAGAAGACAACTGACACTAATCCTCCTAATAAGCACTAATTTTTCAGATGTCTTTTTTGCTTCTAGGAACAATGTTTATTTGGATGTAATAGCATGAAGAACTTCTGAATATATAGTCTTGGAATTCTGAGAATTAATCATGATCAGCAAATTGATAATAGATGTTCAGATTGTCACATGTATTTGTCATGTGATTAACAATGATGAATATTAAAGATACACAAGAGTATTATGCAAGCCAACTTATAGTGTACGTCTGGTGCCAGGATTATTTCCTCCCATGCTTGTTGTAATTGTGAATGGTGCATGTGATACTCTAGCATCATTTAAGTCCTTGTGATCTTAGTTTTTTTCTTCAACCTCCTTTAGTGGTCCCATGTATTGGATGATGTAATAATTTGCCCATATATTCTTGAAACATATTCTCTTGCAATTTGGAAATTTAATTGTTTGAGACTGTTGGATCTATCTGTTTGATTGTTACTTCTGTTGATCATTTAAATCCTGTATCTATACTTCAGACACCACCTTAACACTCTATGATGGAGAGTACTTCTGTATTTCAGTAATCATTTTGTTTTGTTCTGGGTTTAATCAAAATTGATTATGGCTTTTGTGGATGTTAGATTTACTTCTTTCATGGTAATAATATTTATAAAAATTAAACATCTGTGTGTGTACTTGGCAACCAAATCACAGTGTAAGTTAGAGTATAGTTCAACTAGAATTAGCTTTTCCTCCATTTCCTGTTCCATTTCCTAATGATGTATGGGAAGTAGTGCTGTCGATTAAACTCCTTCTGAGCTCTGATTCTTTTCAACATTGTAATTATGTGGGCCCATGTACTGGAAGATGTAATAATATCTGAAACAGTTCACAGAATGTATCCTTTTGTGATTTTGACAGTTAGTCAATTGACTACTGAGACTGTCTGATCGTGTTTATGGCTGTTTCTCTTAAAAGACATTGAGTAAATATACCTCTACACCACATGCCAGCCTAATGGTAGATGGGAAGATAATTATGATCAGTGCTTGCTATGGGCTCTTATTTGTTGGACTTGTCAGCATCACTTATAAGAACAATGTATAGATAGAAGTAATATTTAGCCTGACCAAACTTGGAATGTATGTCCTCAGAATTTTGTTAAAGAATCATTGTCATTAAACTGATAATGGAGTTTGGGGTTGTTGGACCTACTTCGTATGTGGTTAATATTGCTGATGAACCTTAAAAGATCTACTTGAGTACCAGGAATCCACCTAACAGTGTGTCCTTGAGGGTCCTTATGCTACCACTGTTATTTCCTATCATCCCTGTTGCATATAGGAATGGTATGTGGAATGATCCATTGTTAACTGGGCTACTTCTAGTACCAATGTCATATTCTCTCATCCTTGCTGCATTTGTGAGTGGTACATGCAAAGAAATACTGCTCGTAAGCTCTAATTTTTTAGTCGTTATCATTTAGTGGAACCATGTATTGGAGGATGTAATAACTTGCCTAGCTATTCTTGGATTGTATGCTCTCATAATTTGGACAATCAATTGTGTGTGGTAAATACATTGGTGTGCTAAACTTAAGTACAAAATTTGGTTTCACATGATGTGTCACAGCTATGTAATATAGCTTGTTCTAACTCAGAGCACACATTGAGAGAACTGCTTAAGTATAGTACTGATCTTTATAGATAGAAATACATAATGAGACCACTAGATGGTACTTTTATTCAAAGAGAGTAATGGCAGTGAAATCACCATTATTCATGATATTATCCTGGACATGATTCTTAATAGGATATTTGATCACCGCAAATGACATTAAAAGCTCTGCAATATCACCCCATGCCATTCACCAGGTATGTAAAGGGCTCTTGTGGTACAGCATTCCATTCCCCCACCAGCACACTTGACAACTGCTGAACGGTCATCGATGAATTTAGACAGGCTGCAATACGTCTCCCCAACACATCCAACATGTACTATTTGAAATGGAGTCATGACCAAATGAACTGCTGAAAAAAGTGCACTGGCAAATAACACAGTGTTTCAGTTACCATGATTGGTGAGATTAGAGGTCAGTACACCCATGCAACAAAATACATTCCCACAAAGCAGCTCATAGAACAGTAAAACGATCATATTTGTCAATGATCATGGGTGTATTATACATTCCAATCTCTCACAATATGCGGGTACATCACTTCTTTGAAAACTTTATACTCACTGGTCAGCATCATTTGGACACTTTACTCCTCCCCTACATGTGTATTTTCAGGGGTGCACATGGCCCTGACTTCATTTTTATGGATGAGGTTGCAAGACTCCATCAAATAGTGCAGCTGGAGAAGCTCTTGGAATGATAGGATATTCAGCAAATGGACTAGCCTACTCAATCCCCCAACTTAATCCCATCTACCTCAATGGGATGCATTGGTGAATATGAACTGCAGCACATCCACAGGCACCAGTAACCATCCACAAGTTGTCAAGTACATTGGAGAAGGTCTGGAATATTCTACCACAAAAACTCCTTATAGTTAGTTCCATGTCATCTTGTACTAGAGATGATCAAAGGACTGAATAAATAAAGAAATAAACCTTCTGGCCAGCATGGGAGAATACTGAAATTGCTGTCTGTGGTGAATACACACCATGTTGAGAACAATGTCTCAGACTTTGTAATGAATAACAAAATCTTCAGTGTAATTATTGTCTTTGAACAAAGGTATCATTTCTGTTTGTTCCATTGTGATTTTCTATCAGTTACTTTCCATACTATACTAGAGAAATTCCTTCTATGTATGGTCCCAGTTTCATTGAGCTATGTTATTTGCCCGTGACGCCTCATGCAAAGGTTACTTTCATCCTGTGTTTTGCCCAGCAGTATTGATAATTTAATTCGAGACTGACTGTTCTCATTGAACATTACTTCTGTTAAAGGACATTGAAAACATACATCTATAATTCACATTCTAGCATGAAGCTGTGTTGTAGAGAGAATTTCTGGTAACACATCCACCTTTTATTTCAAATAGAAAGATGAATGGTAAATGGGATGACAGTTTATGACAGTCCTCCTTATACTCTAGGAGCAATGTGCAAAATAAAGTATCATTTGTGCAAATGTTCTTGTTATGTATGGCCTCAGAATAATGTTAGTAAACAGAGCCAGATTAATTGAGAGTGGACATTGAGGTTAGTAGAGCTTCTTGCTTCATGTTTAATAATGTTGATGGCCACTAGAATGTAATTTCTCTTAATATAATTTGTGAATCACGTTCATTTAATTGACAGGTTATCAGATCTACCTGCTTCATGTTTCACAATGTTGATCAACAGAAAAGATCTAAATGGATGCTTTAGAAACTGCCTTTATTGTGCAGTAGGTTATATTTTTTTGTAACATTCCTCTCATCCCTGTTGTGTTTGTGAATGGTGTGTGGAAATAACCACTGTCGAGCAGAATTAATTTGTTGAATCGTGAATTATTTGTCTCGTAACATACATGCACTACTTATTTGACTAGAATACTGGAGACACATCAAAATATTATTAACACAATTTCATTGATACAAAGCTACAGTTGAAAAGAAATATTTCTGTTTAAAAATTAATGCAACTTATTTGTGAAAAGATACCTTCACATGTTCAGATAACAAGACAGTTTATAAACTGCATCCTTTACAGATATTAGGTTCACTGTTCACAGAATCTTGAGCTGAGTAGTATCATCACTGAAACAGATCACCATGTAGGTTTCTTTTTAATGAGTCTAGATTCATACTCAAAATGTTCTTGGCTTTTAATTAGTTATATTTTCATTCCCATATAGTGGGGAGTCTGAGCAAATATGTTAAATGATGAGCAGGGAGCACAAACTTTACTTTCTTTTCTTGTATTATAAATGTGATAAAAGCAGTTCTCTTGCCAGGATTCTTAATTGGTACACAAAACATGATAATATCATACAGGGAGAGTACTGTTAATAATTTCAGAATTTTCAATGGTGGGTGACATGATTTCCTTGTGAGTTGTCATTTTTTCATCAAGTTCATTACAGTGACCTAAGTATTGGAGGATGTAACAATATGCCCAACCATTCTTGGAATGCATGCTGCCAGAAATCATTGTTTACTGTAACTGGTTAAAGAACATTGCAAAAATGTGTCTATCCTCCATATACAATGTCAGTACTGAGCAGTGGAGAATACATTTTGTTCCACAATCATTTCCATTCTTTCCATCTTCAAACACTAGTGGTATATGGGCGGAGTACTGTCGATAGTCCTTTTAAGAGCTGTAACTTGTCAGAAGTACTTTTTTTTACCATGTCTTGGAAGAATGTGCTGGCAGAATTGATAATTTAATTAATAAATTTTTTAATGTGTGCTCTTGGGATTCTGAGAGTATATCACGCACAATAAATTCACAATGGACTGTGAGGCTGTATCATTTATTTGCCCTATGGTTGTTAACCTTGATGAACATGAATAATCTCCAAGAGTAAACCACAAATCATCTACAATGTGTACTGCAGAGCACTTCTTGTACCACTATAACCTCCTCTCATCGCTGTTGCATTTGTTAATGGTGCATGTGAAGAATCAGTGTCGATTTACGTCTGTATAACATCTAAATCTTTTTTATGATACAAATTTTCTGGACCCACATAATAGAGGATGTAATATTGTGCACAGCTATTCCTGGAATGTATGCTCCTATAATTTGGGTAGTTGGTGCTGTACGGTAAATAGATACTCACCTTTGGATCTTCTTGTTTTTGGTTACTTGTGTTAAAGAATGTCTCCTTGTTTATGGATACTTGTGTTAAAGAATACTGAAATCATACATCTATACACAACATGCCCACATGATGCTGTTTGGTGGAGAGAACTGATGGTACCACAACCATTTGCATTTGTACCAGATAAAATGTCGAATGCTACATGCCGAATGTAGTAATGTGTATGAGGAAGTAATATTTACCCTACCCAATCTTGGAATGTGTGTTTTCATAATCTTGGCAATAGTTCATGTTCATTTAACTGAGAATGGATTTTGTGGTTGTCAGGTCTACTTGCTTGATGTTTAACAGTCTTTATGAACTTTAGAGATCTATATGGGTATTCAGCAAATCATCTCACAACGTGCAGTAGAAGGTACGTCTAGCAACACTAGTTTTTCCCCATCCCTGTTCCATTCATGAATGGTGTGAAGTACTACAATTTATTTAAATCTTCATCAGCTTTGATTGTTTCATCACAGTAAATCTGTGGACCCAAAAATTGGAGAATTTAATAATTTGCTCAACTGTTGTTGGACTATAATCTCTTGTAATCTGAACAGTTAGTCATGTACAGTAAGCAGATACTCAACTTTGAGACTGTCTGACCTCCTTGTTTATGGGTACTTCAGGTGAAAAACATTGAAAACACACGTATATATATATATACAGAAGATATCGTCGTCGTGCAAGACAGACAATATATAAAACAATTGAAGACATTGAAATGACAACATCTGCTGCCGACAAGAAGAAAAATACTATAAAATCTGTCGCCGCACATTCACTACTAGATGGACCCGCCGTCTTCTGTGGATGTAGACTGAACTTCAGTATTGATCTGAATGATACATTTTCGCATGGTAATGGCTGGCTAACCGTCGCAATTGTATGAGGTGGTACAGGTGTACCTAATGTATCAGGACTGGAAAGCTTCGTCGACCGTGACGTCATAGCCTACCACACATACCACGTTTGTGAAAATGCAAATAAAGACTTTGGCAAATCATCATATATGTCACCCTCACCCTTTTCCTTGTATACACGTAATAGACGTAAGATATCTGTTAATGAAACTGTATTTATTTGGATTAAAGGTAAAGGTACTTGTGAATATGTAAAATTTGTTGGAGACTGTACTTTGTATTTTCATAAATAAAGTGATCTGTAGCATAGCTGAGAGCCGGACAAGGGTACATCTAGAATCTGTCGACATAGAATATGCAACAGCATGTTACGTAAGCTCTCTGAGCACGTGACCTTTGACCCCGCCGATAAGGCGGCTCAAGGCCATCTTGGCGGCGCGCCAGCCGCGGACTTAGCGATCAGCGAGCCCGTGACCTTTGACCCCCCCGATAAGGCGGCTCAAGGCCATCTTGGCAGTGCGCCAGCCGCGGACTTAGTGGTCAGCGGACGGGCGCACCTAGTAAGGCTAGTGCGCCCGTCCGGGATAACTCGCGGCTGGCACTGTGAAATATTCTAAGTCCCTTATCTGGCGCCGCGCCAGTGCGCGGCTATAAAAGCGAGTGCAGCCTGCGGAGTGGATCATTCACGCTGCTGCTGCTGCACAGGCAACTGCATTGAATGCTGCCAAGATGCCCTACAGAAGATATCGTCGTCGTGCAAGACCGACAATATATAAGACAATAGAAGACGTTGAAATGACAACATCTGCTGCTGACAAGAACAAGAATACTATAAAATCTGTCACTGCACATTCACTACTAGATGGACCCGCTGTCTTTTGTGGATGTAGGCTGAACTTCAGTATTGATCTTAATGACACATTTTCGCATGGTAATGGCTGGCTAACTGTCGCAATAGTACGAGGTGGTACAGGCGTACCCAATGTATCAGGATTGGAAAGGCATCTTAGGAACTCCAGTACCACCTCGTACAATAGCTACAGTACACAAACCATTACCATGAGTAAATGTATCGCTGATGTCTATGCTAAAATTAATTCTACATCCAACAAATACACAGGGGCCGTCGACAAGTGCCATAGCAGCGGTGTTCTTCAGAGTATTCTTCTTCTTGTCTGCAGCAGATGTTGTGAATTCTATGTTCTCAATTGTTTTGTAGACTGTTTGCCTGGAACGACGTCAGTATCTTCTGTATGGCATCTTGGCAGCGTTCAATGCAGTTGCCTGTGCAGCAGCAGCAGCGCGAGTGATCCGCTGCGCGGAGCTCACTCGCTTTTATAGCAGCGCGATAGCGCGTGACCTTGATTCGGACTTAGACTATTTCACAGTGCCAGCGGCGCGTTATCCCGGACGGGAGCACTAGCCTCACTAGGTGCTCCCGTCCGCTGTGCGCGAAGTCCGCGGCTGGCGCGCTGCCAAGATTACGTAAGCCAGCCTCGCGAGGTGGGGGTCAAAGGTCAAATTGATAAGGAGTTTAACATGGAACATGGTGTTGCCTCCTTGAGCCCCCGGTTCGTGATATATACACTCCTGGAAATTGAAATAAGAACACCGTGAATTCATTGTCCCAGGAAGGGGAAACTTTATTGACACATTCCTGGGGTCAGATACATCACATGATCACACTGACAGAACCACAGGCACATAGACACAGGCAACAGAGCATGCACAATGTCGGCATTAGTACAGTGTATATCCACCTTTCGCAGCAATGCAGGCTGCTATTCTCCCATGGAGACGATCGTAGAGATGCTGGATGTAGTCCTGTGGAACGGCTTGCCATGCCATTTCCACCTGGCGCCTCAGTTGGACCAGCGTTCGTGCTGGACGTGAAGACCGCGTGAGACGACGCTTCATCCAGTCCCAAACATGCTCAATGGGGGACAGATCCGGAGATCTTGCTGGCCAGGATAGTTGACTTACACCTTCTAGAGCACGTTGGGTGGCACGGGATACATGCGGACGTGCATTGTCCTATTGGAACAGCAAGTTCCCTTGCCGGTCTAGGAATGGTAGAACGATGGGTTCGATGACGGTTTGGATGTACCGTGCACTATTCAGTGTCCCCTCGACGATCACCAGTGGTGTACGGCCAGTGTAGGAGATCGCTCCCCACACCATGATGCCGGGTGTTGGCCCTGTGTGCCTCGGTCGTATGCAGTCCTGATTGTGGCGCTCACCTGCACGGCGCCAAACACGCATACGACCATCATTGGCACCAAGGCAGAAGCGACTCTCATCGCTGAAGACGACACGTCTCCATTCGTCCCTCCATTCACGCCTGTCGCGACACCACTGGAGGCGGGCTGCACGATGTTGGGGCGTGAGCGGAAGATGGCCTAACGGTGTGCGGGACCGTAGCCCAGCTTCATGGAGACGGTTGCGAATGGTCCTCGCCGATACCCCAGGAGCAACAGTGTCCCTAATTTGCTGGGAAGTGGCGGTGCGGTCCCCTACGGCACTGTGTAGGATCCTACGGTCTTGGCGTGCATCCGTGCGTCGCTGCGGTCCGGTCCCAGGTCGACGGGCACGTGCACCTTCCGCCGACCACTGGCGACAACATCGATGTACTGTGGAGACCTCACGCCCCACGTGTTGAGCAATTCGGCGGTACGTCCACCCGGCCTCCTGCATGCCCACTATACCCCCTCGCTCAAAGTCCGTCAACTGCACATACGGTTCACGTCCACGCTGTCGCGGCATGCTACCAGTGTTAAAGACTGCGATGGAGCTCCGTATGCCACGGCAAACTGGCTACACTGACGGCGGCGGTGCACAAATGCTGCACAGCTAGGGCCATTCGACGGCCAACACCGTGGTTCCTGGTGTGTCCGCTGTGCCGTGCGTGTGATCATTGCTTGTACAGCCCTCTCGCAGTGTCCGGAGCAAGTATGGTGGGTCTGACACACCGGTGTCAATGTGTTCTTTTTTCCATTTCCAGGAGTGTATATATATATATAATAGGGGGAAACATTCCACTTGGGAAAAATATATCTATAAACAAAGATGATGTGACTTACCAAACGAAAGCGCTGGCACGTCGATAGACACACAAACATACACACAAAATTCTAGCTTTCGCAACCAACGGTTGCTTCGTCAGGAAAGAGGGAAGGAGAGGGAAAGACAAAAGGATTTGGGTGTTAAGGGAGAGGGTAAGGAGTCATTCCAATCCCGGGAGCGGAAAGACTTACCTTAGGGGGAATAAAGGATGGGTATACACTCGCCCACACACACATATCCATCCACACATATACAGAGATGCCCAAACTCTTTGCCTCTTTATATGTCTGCTTGTGTCTGTATATGTGTGGATGGATATGTGTGTGTGGGCGAGTGTATACCCGTCCTTTTTTCCCCCTAAGGTAAGTCTTTCTGCTCCCGGGATTGGAATGACTCCTTACCCTCTCCCTTAAAACCCAAATCCTTTCGTCTTTCCCTCTCCTTCCCTCTTTCGTGATGAAGCAACCGTTGGTTACGAAAGCTAGAATTTTGTGTGTATGTTTGTGTGTCTATCGACGTGCCAGTGCTTTCGTTTGGTAAGTCACATCATCTTTGTTTTATATATATATATATATATATATCAGATCAATGCAGTGTGGTGGAGAGGTGTCCTGGTTCATCAACCATTTCCATTTATTCCAGATAAATTCATGAGTAATAGATGAGAAGTCACTTGTTGACAATTATCCTTACCGGCTCTAATGTTTCAGACAATCTGGTCTTGGTGACTTCTAATAGCAACGTATAGGAGAAAGTTCAAGGGTGGTTTGAGAAGTTTTCGGAATGACCATGAGAGGTCAGCACTGGGGCAACTGGTTGTTCACATGATATTCATTGGACTGTTGCCTGCAAAAACACACAACACCAATGCTCTTGGAAGCTGTGGTGGTGACATGGCTCTGTTGTTGTTCCCGCATAGTGATTTGCAAAGATGGAAAAAATCGAGATTCAAGCAGTGATTAAGTACTTCGTAGAGGAAGTTATGAAAGCAAAGGGTATTCATGCTGATTTCTGGAATACAATGGGGCCTCTGTTCCTTCATATTCATCTGCTGTCAATTGGACAAATGAACTTAAATTTGGTCAGGAGAGCTTATATGATGGTAAGTGCAGTGGTCTGCCAAGATGTGCCACTACTCCAGAAGTCATTGCACAAGTGCACAAAATGGTCATGGAGGATTGCTGATTGAAAGTGTATGACACTGCTCATGCTTGCCAGATGTCACCTGAAAGGGTATATTACATTTTAACTGAAGAATTAGAAATGAAAAAAATTATCTGAAAGGCATCTACGTTATGCAAACTCTCATAAGTACAACACAAAAATTATATAACAGATTTAATCCAAATGGGTTAAAAATATAAATGGGAAGAACTCAGTTAATGCAGATCAAACCAAACCAAACAAAGTTAAATGATGGAGAAATACATCACAAAAACCGGGACTGAAGCTAGTTGTGTCAAATTTCTAAGAATGTAAATTAATAAAAATTGATCATGGGCCTTGCTTATACAGCAATTTGCAAATAAATGGAACAGCCTGGAATTTGCAATAATGATAGCATACAATGCTAATAGCATGAACATATGGCAAGCAGTGTATCACAGCAACTTCTAAACAGTAATAGGTTAGAGAATTATATTTTTGGGTAGCTCAAACCATCTCTCTTGAATAATGAAATCATTTAAACTATCCACAATGAGAAGTGAAGAATATCATGTCATCCACATCTAAACATTTATGTTTATCTGTGAACTGATTTAACTTTGTGCATAGTACCATGACTTATTTGTAGCGAATCAATTTCAACATGTTTACAACACGAGGAATCAAAATAATTTTATATCACCCATACATCATTTTAATTTTTATGGTCACATTCTACAGTATATACATTTACACCTATACTCTGCAAACCACCATGAGGTGCATGGCAGAGTGTACATCCCACTGTACTAGTTATTAGGGTTTCTTCCTGTTCCATTGATGTTTGGAGGGCGGGAAGAACAATTATTTGAAATCCTCTGTATGTACAGTAATCAATGTAATCTTATTCACATGATCACTATGTGAGTAATGTGTGTGGGATTGTAGTATATTTCTTGAGTCATCATTTAAAGCTGGTTCCTGAAACATTGTTAATAGATTTTCGCAGGGTAATTTGCATCTTTCTTCCAGAGCTTCAAGTTCACTTCCTTCAATATCTCTGTGACACTCTCCCTTGGATTAAACAAACCTGTAACCATCGTTCTGCCCTTCTCTGTATACATTCAGTTTCCTTTTTTAGTGCTGTTTGGTACAGGTCCCACACACTTGAGCAGTAGTCTAGAAATGGTGGCTTGGGTGATTTGTAAGCAATCTCCTTTGTATACTGACTGCATTTCCCCTGTATGCTACCAATTAACCAAAATTTAACACCGGCTTTACCCATGACTGAGCCAATGTGATCATTCCAGTTCATATCCCTACAAAGTGTTACACCCAGGTATATGTATGAGTTGGCGAATTCTGACAATGGCTCACTGATATTATAGTTGTAGGATACTATGCTTTTTTGTTTTGTGAAGTGCCCAATTTTACATTTCTGAAAAATTTAAGCAAGCTGCAAATTTCACACTGATTTGAAACCTTAACAAGATCTGACTGAGTATTTATGCAGCTTCTTTCATATAGTACTTCATTATATATAACTGCATCCTATGCAAAAAGCCTGATGCTATTATTAATATTGTCTGAAAGGTCATTAATATACAACATGAACAGAAAGGGTCCCAACATGCTTCCCCTGGGCACACCTGAAGTTACTTGTTCATCTGATGAAGACTCTCCATCAAAGATAACACGTTGTGTCCTCCCTACCAAAAAGTTCTCAGTCCAGTCACAAATTTCACTTAATATCCCCTATGATCATACTTTTGACAATAGGCGTAGGTATGATACTTAGTCCAATGTTTTTCGGATATCAACAAATACTGCATGTACCTGACTGCCTTGATCCCAAGCTTTCAGTATGTCCTGTGAGAAAAGTGCAAGTTGGGTTTCAGGTGCTCGGTGTGTATGGAATCCATGCTGGTTGGCATTGAGGATATCATTCTGTTCAATTAACCTTGTTATGTTTGAGCTCAGAATTTGCTCTAAGATTCTAAAACAAATCAATGTAAAGGATAGTGGATGACAGTTTTGTGGATCGCTTCTACTACCCTTCTTGCAGACGTATGACTTTTGCTTTTTTTCCCATGGCCATGGTTTTATCTTCAAGGAATCTGTAATAGTTTATAGTTAGAAGAGGGGCTAATAAATTCAGTATAGAATCTGAAGGGATGCCATCAGGCCCTGGAGCTTTGTTCAGTTTAACAATTTCAGCTGTTTCTCAACACCACTGACATTAATACTTGTTGCATTCACCTTGTCAATGGTACAAAGATTAAATTGGGGCAATTATCTTCCATTTTCCATTGTAAAGGAACATTTGGAAATAAACTTAAGCATTTTAGCTTTTGCCTTGCTACTTTCAGATTCAGTTCCTGTCTCATTTGCAAGGGACTGGACAGTAACTTTGGTGCCACTAACAGCCTTTACATACAACTAGAATTTCTTTGGGTTCTGTGAAAAAACATTTCACAATATTCCGCTTTGGTAATCATTGAAGGCATCATGCTTTGCTCTCCTGACAGCCAGACATATTTCATTCAGCATCCCTCTATCTTTAACCCTATACTTTGTTTTACACCTATTATGCAGTAATCTCTGATTCCTTACAAGTTTCTTTACAGTGATAGTACACCAGGTAGGTTCCCTTGCATTATGAACTGTTCCGTTGAGTACATATCTATCTAGTGCATGGTCAACTATTCTTTTAAATTACATCATTGTTCCTCTACATGCTCCTGCCCTGTGTTGAAAGTTTTGAGTTCCTTATTGACAAATGACACTACTAATTTTTTTATCTAGTTTACTGAACATATATATATCTTTTTGCTTGTTTTAGTTACACTTTGTACTTTGGTAATTACTGTTGCCACAACTGGGTCATGGTCACTAATACCAGTTTTGATGTGGACATCCTCAAAAAGGTTACATCTATTTGTTGCCATTAGACCCATTATATTTCCTGTGGTATGAAAATTTATTGCAAAATAAGAGGATCATAATTTCTCAAAGCTGATTTAGAATTGACGAAGATATTTAAATGAGGAACTGGTGCATAAATATTATTATTCAGTTGAACAGTTCATATAGGAAAATCTTAAAATTTGAGCGAGAGGGAACACATACTTATGATTAAAGTCTCTTCTTTAATGTGTATGAATTGTGTATCCAGTAAACTAAATTGTTTTGATTATATTAAAAAAAAAAAAAAAAAAGCAGTAAACCAATGTGTGTGTTTTCATTTGTCTCCTGTACATTAAGTCAATGACTTAACACTGTACGTTATGAGATGATAAACTTCTATTCCATTCTACTGACAAGTTTCTTGAGTCCTACAGTCTTATATCTGGAACACGAAGTTCCAATTTTTCGTATAACTGGAAAACCAAGTTTCAGTTTCTGTAGTGATCAATCAGATTAGGGTTACAGACTGTCTTGTTTGCCATAAAGATATTTGTGTTCCTCACAATCCCTTTAATACTATAGTGATCTCCTCTCTACTGTTTCTCTTCATTATTTATGTCAGTGTCAGGATCAGCCCAGAGATGGAGGGGGAGGGGGAGGCACTGACGAACATCAAGTGAAAAATATAAATCAAATTTTTATACTAATAAATCCATTCAGTAATGGCCCCCACTGTACACCCTTCTCTCCTCAGCAGGATTGAAGCATGGAGAGAGGGAGGGGGGGGGGGGTAAATTGACAGTTACTAGAGGGGCTCCTGTGAAGGATGGCCTTACATAATTTTAACAATACATTTTGATTATTTGTGTTTTCGTGTTAGATTTGTATTGGGTGATGAATGCTTGCTTAACAAATCTTGGACGACGGTGGATGGTGCGGTGGTGGTGTGAGATGCTGAGAGTGGCGATGTGAGGTGCAGCGATCAGCTGTTGGCGGTAGCAGTGGCGGAGATCGCTGACCACGGTGGGCAGTGTCGCATTTTGACGCACTGCAACTTCCACCAGAACATGTAAGTGGGGGGTTCCGGAAGGAGCGATGCACAGACCACAAGGGGGGGAAGAGGGTTGATACTTTTGAATCACTTCACATGCATACTTTGTTGCTTGCATCTAAAGGATGGCCATGCCTTTTCTTTTGAGAATATTTTACTTATTTACTATTCATTTCTACTACTACTATCTTCTACTGAACTACTACCATAAGGGGCAACAAGGGACATTCCTGCTTCCATTTCACAACTTAACATGGTATTCTCCAGGAGACTGCTGTTTATGGACAGCAGGAGGGGTGACCGATGACTCGCAAAAGGTCCTGTTCTAAAAGCTACTCATAGTGGTAAACCATTAAAGTTAGTTTCTAAAGGGATATATACAGAACTAGGACAAGTATGCAAACACCGCCTCAGTGGGGGTAGTGATATTACAGGAAGAGCTATTAAATAGTGAACCGCTACCATTAAGTAGCACATGGTAGGGCAGGGTTGCTCAAAAGTGTTTGTAACAAGTTATACTCTATATAATACTGTTCATACATTGTCACTCAAAACTTATACAATAAATTACTGATAAATCATAGGAAAATTAGAATTCATTGTGGCAGACAAGGTGAAGAATAGGGAGAGCAGTGGTAGCATTTGGGGGTGTGACTGGCTTATCGAAAGGCGACAGCTGTGCCAGTTCACGCGTTGGCACTATGCTCAGCTTATGGTAAGCATTCACTGGTAGCATAACATGCAATTTAAATGATTCCAAAACTTTGTATCAACTGGAAACTCGCTGCATGGTAAAGTGAATAATAGCTAACGGTTTTGCTCTGACCTCAGGGTGACGGCATCTTACAGATAACTTAGCATCACTTAAAACAACACCACAGGAACCCTTGCCTGTTCACAAATCAACTTACAGGGGTAAAACAAATCAATTCTCCTTCATCATCAAGCAAATTTTGCTGCCCTCTGGGGATTAACAGCCGGAAGTCATGCCAAAGCTTCTTGCATTGAGTTAACCAATCAATGAACTACCACTTACGAAAACAGAAGGCATGGGCAGAAAAAGAGTAAATGGTCAGAAAAGATTTCCAAGAACTGAGAGTTTAGGTGTTAGTAGCAATTAGGTAGTGAGGGAATGAGGGGGGTATAGTCGTGCTTACTTGTCATTTTCATCAGAGAGAATGCAACAATGAGGGGCTGCATTAATAAATGCTTGCAATCAATGCATAGGTAGAATTCGCCGTATGTTGTGGTTTCATAAGTGATTCACTGAATCGGAAGCTTTAGCACTGGATGTTGGGGTTTAGGAAGAAAACGAGTTTGACCTATGGGAAAAATCATGTTGTGTTCAACTCTGGGGTTGTTCTGGATATAATCGTGGGCACCCGTCCGTGATTGCAACGTCAGGGTAGCCCGACATATTGGCCATTTATGTCAAATGGCACACCCACAGCAAACCAGAAAGGTTTTCATGTTAAAGAGTAAGGAATGGGGTATAATTTGGAACAGGCTCAGGTAACGGGTTCCAGGTTAAACTTGATTCAGCAATGATACCTACTAGCTTCAGGGTACAGATATATGAGATCAGACACACACGTCTGTTGGGTGAACAGACACTTGCTCAAATTACTAGCCGAAATGCAAATTTTTCGCAACAGTAATACCTCAGAAAGTAGTTAATGGACCACCACAATCAAGAGAGGAGCGATACCTCCATAAAATGGCTGGAAAAACTTGTCTAATATACAGGGTTATATTAATTCTTGTGGTCCTACCGGAAGGCATAGCCAAGCTGCCCTTTCCTGAGAGAAGAAAGGAAAAAGACACAATAGAAACATTGACCTGGCAGTAGGGTAACAGAAAAATGGGAGGGTAAAAAAATATCTGCAGCAAGTGATACGACCATAGGGTGTACCGTCCACAGGGACTTCCACAGCAGAATCAGTCGCCTACCACCATCCTAGCAGGAGAGTAAGGAACCAAGTCAACGAAATTTGGCCTATACTAAACCAAGTTTACCATGGGTCAGAACGGGTCTGGTCTTAGTTAGCAGTGAATAGACTACGTAGCACCTTTGGGGGGGGGGGGGGGGGGGGGGGTTGGTATGTGATGTCCTCAAAGCAAGATAGATGGGCACAGGTAGTTACCAATATTATACGAAGAGGGGTGGTGAAATTTCGAGAAACTTCTCAAGTGGCTTGTGAGCCATCTAGTAAAATCAGTCACAAACTATGTCCTAGCTGGTTTGGAGGTGGGGCATCCTGTTGCCATAGCCTCGACAGTAGGAAGTATTAATGTGGTACGGCAGTGGCAGGTATCCAGGGTTACCAGTGTGTGAATGTATGTTTGTGTTGTTGGTTGAGAAACATCTCTGCTTAACTCCTATTCTAGGGAAAAGTAGACGGAAGCAGTGCTGTAAAGCAGTTCTGCTTAACCCTCACGCCAGGAAAAAGTGGGGAGGGGGAAGGGGGGGGGGAGGGGAGCCACATTGATGCATTTGTATCATCACTGATCAAATCCCTGACTATATGGTACAGCCAGGTTTCCATACAGGGGATTGCAATGGGTGGATAGTCTAAGGGCATGATATTGATTAGACCTCTGATTACAATAAGTCAATAGCCAAAAAACTGGCAGGGTGCAGAACGAATGCTGCTAGAGGAGCACAGGAGGCTGAATACAGCAACAACAGAAAAATTCTGACTGTAGTAGCTGTATTGGAATATAAGAGGCTTCCTTCCCCCTCCCTCTGGAGGGAGTCAATGATGCACAGATGACAGAGATAGGTAGGCGATCATTTTACGAAACCTAAAACTGAAAGAATAAACCAATCAGCTGCACGATCTGTGGGTGCTAACCGCAACGTGTAAGGCACATGTCCCTGGAGGAGGGAGGTAGAAAGTAATGGTTGAGGGGGAAATGAGCAACTCAAAACAAAGGTAGGAACCTGGTGCAATGCATGGGCGAGGAAGACATAGGGCAATTACATCTCGTGGGGGTTAATTACTACAAAATTCCTAAGATCCCTGAAATAAAAAAGATGAGCTATGAAAAAGAGAGGCACAAACGACGGCAATAATGTACAGTATTCTACTATAGTGTACAATATATTGTCAACAAGATAGCGCATTACGGTGCTTGGGTGATGACGTCATATCATGGGCGCTAATCATCAACAAACAGCGGGAACTTCCATCTTGGAACATCATAGGTGTGTTTGTTTGAGTAAACAGATGGGGGTCTCTCACATCGTAACGTACGGTGGGGCACTGTACCCAAATGGTAGCAGTGTCGATTTTTATGCTTGCTCATAACAACTGCACTTCCTCAAAAAAGAACTTTGTAGGAAGCAGGGTGAACAATAATGGAGCCTAAATTAGGTCTGGGTGAACATGTGCAACATGCACATGGGGTGCTAACTACTATTCTTCATTTACTTGGGTGAAACTTAATTGCATCTCTCCTACCACAAAATCTATCTTACTTACTGCTCTACAGAGAGAGACTAGCGCATTTCATCTCAACTTCAGGGGCGTATTCAACTCTTCCCTATTGGGTATTTTATATAACTCGGGTACTTCACTCACTTCTAAACATACCAGTCCGGCTCTGGCCACAAACATAACGCATAATAGGATTTCAGAATTGCTAACTCGTTAACTCGTATAATACGACTGTAGAGGAAGGCTTACCAAATGGTAGTATTGGGGTAGTGTAATAAATCTCAAATCAAGGGCTGTGGTTGGCCTTTACATACTGGGGTTAGCAATATGAAGTACAAGTACAAATTATACAACACAAATGGCATAAACCATAAAAATACATGCAAGAAATAACATATGGGATATAGCAAGGGCATTGCTGCACAGCAAAATGATGATGAAATGTTTAAACCTAACATAAAACCATATGGTGAGAAAAAAGAAAGAAAGAAAAAAAAGAAAAATAAAAGTTATTGGTACCAGTTATTAAATAGCTATCATCTGGCAGTGCATAGTGGGCTGGACTTTGCTCAACAACTCTAATCATACAAAAGGCGCCTAATACTCAGTGGTAAAACAATTTATCATACTCAGTACTTGGTGAGGCTGGTAGTGTTATAAAACTGGCAAGAGGCAGAAATGGACAGAGGCAGGTTTTAAGTTGGTGCTGAGATTGCAGAGGAGCAACGCGGTGCGTGTGGAGTGCTGAGATAGCTGGGCAGTGGCGCATGTCCTGAGTCAGCAATGCCTTGGGGCATTGGAACAAAGCATTTACAAAATGCATTCCACGTAAATTAGTAACATTAGAGTGGATTGTTGCAAAGAGTATTCCAACTCCTTTTGAGAATGAATCGATAAATATGAGTTGAATGGAGTACGAGGGGCACATAATGGTGAAGCCATTTACGAATTGGAAAAGGAGCAGGTAGTCTGTTATTAAGGTGCGTCAAACTAGATGGAAGGTGGTAGGGTGGTACTATACTTCAGAGGAGGCTTGGAAATGCATAGCGCCACCCAACTAAATTGTGGTGCACAGGAAAACACCCCATAATGGCACGCTTCGTTATTGTGATATTTTTCTTTTCGCGTTCGATCAGCTTGAGATCACTTGCTTCTAAACTGCCCTGTCTGATAAGCAGACTTGTTAGGGGCTTAGGTGCGCAAATAAACTTACGAGTGGGTTTTCATGTGGTTGAAGTCACCCAGGCATTGAGATAGAAGGATGGAAGGAATCACAGTTAAAATAGGTATTGCATTAAAAAATGTGGGGCCTTTCTGTGTTAAGTTGCTATGCATGGATTGATAGCAAAGATAGCTCTAATATGCATATGGTCCTTTTAACAGCAGCTGGCAGTGCACAGTTGGCGCTCAGAGAGAGGGGAAGGAAGTGGGGGGAATCAGGTAGCGACAGCCAGCGTGACGGGATGAACGGCGCGGGTTGGAGAGGGGCGGGGAAGTGGCAGTAGTGTCAGGTGTTTGAAGTGACTCCACCCCTTGCCTTATGATCACTGCATGTGCGACTGTTCATTGACAGGTCCAGCTGATTCTGACAGGTGGAGCGTACATGTTTACAGTCACAGTATCAGTGTTCAAACGGGAAAGTTACTTAATGCAATCACTTCTTCATACAATATTCTTAATTATAATTAACTGTATTGGTACTGAACTGCTGTCTGACCACTAGGCCAGCATTGCAGAACAGTCTGGGCAGGTAGAGCTCTGATAATCTCTTTCAGAGAGGGATGCTAGGGTGAAATTTCAGTTATTACAGTATGGGAGCATAAAATACATATTGTAGGGGTAGAATGTTCACTTGCAAAGAGAAAGAAAAATAACAAGGTGGTTGCCTGAATCTTTTTACTTTTTCTTTTGGTTGATAAAACGGAATCTCTAAAGCACAAAACAGCACCTTAGTGTCTAATCTCTGGATCTAAGGGCGTATGCGTGTTTATATCTCAGAGCGTATCTAGGGCGAGCTGGGGGTGGTGGAACTTTCCATTCTCTCCACTTCACAGGGAGAACAGGACCTGCTGAAGGTCTGGCATTTGGCTCAGAAGGTGGGGGGAGGGGCATAGTTCCTGAATAGTGTTTTAGCGTATCAAAATGGATGATCACTTTGTGGTCTGGCTGTTGTAATTCTGCATTGACAGGAAAGGGTAAGTTTCTTCACTCTTCCTTTCTTTACATTAGGTTTTTTCAGTAAAACCAAATCACCAGGTTTAGAGGGGGGAGAATGGCATTTTAATTGCTTCTTCCTATCTGTTTTCTGGTTGCTTTGCGGTTGTTCCCTTGTACCTTCTTCCAAATGGTCTTAAGGCGGTGGGCTATCCCCGTTATGGCTGTGTGATTGATTCCCAGAGGTAATTTATCAATCTCAAAAGATGATTCTGTAGTGCGGCCAAATACTACCTCATAAAGGGTATGTATAGTGTCTTCGTGAAAATGACTATTGTAGGCACTTTCCGCATGTATATCTTTGCCAGTCACTGTGAGTTGAATTGATGTTATAGGAAAGCATTCATTTCACAGTGCCATGGACACGTTCAATGTGGCCATTTGCCTGGGGGTGAAAAGGGGTGGTTCTCCATTTTTTGATTCTTAGCAATTTGCAAACTTGTGCAAATAAGGTGGACATAAAATGGGTCCATTGATCAGTTATAATGGCTTCAGGGCTTCTGAAAGGAAGGACAAGATGATCTACAAAAGTTTGTGCTATGGTTTCTGCTGACATGTCAGCAATGGGTACCAAAATAAGGTATTGGGAACAGTGATCAATAACAGATAGAATATATTTACTTCCTTGTTTACTTATGTGAAGTGGCCCGACTACGTCCAGAGCTATGAACTGAAAGGGTTTTGATGCCTCAGGAAGAGGTTGTAAGGGAATTTTGATTTGTGGGGGTGGTGCTCTTTGGACACATAGTAGGCAGTTTTTTATATACTTGGCAACATCTTGCCATCTGTTGTCCCACTAATACTTCATGGAAATGTGGGCGTTTGTGGGTCTTCGTCCACTATGGCAATCTTGGATGCTGTTATGGTACTGGGCAATAATTCTTGATTGCAAATCTTTAGGTATTACTGTACACTTACCCAGGAAGGTCTTGCAGTATAAAATTCCATCCTCTGTAACAAAGTCCAGATGGGAGCGATACTGGAAGCATTTTTCATCATTTTCCTGGGAGACTTTTGCATCATCAGTAAGAACATCTTCTGTTTGAGCTACTCTCACTTCTCTACTAATGGCATCAGCATTCTGGTGCAATCTTCCAGCTTTGTGTTGCACTTGGCAGTCATACTCACTCAGTTTCAGGGCCCAGTGGGTGAGACGGCTGCTAGGGCCTTTTAATCTTAATAACAACTGAAGTGCTGCATGATATGTCACTATTCTAAATTTTCTCCCATAAAGATAGCATCTCAAGTAGTTAACTCCAAACATCAACGCCAGTAATTCTTTCTCCGTAGTGCTGTAATAATTTCTGCCTGGTTCAGCTGATGGGATGCGTAACCAATTGGTCTTCCCTCACAGTCAATACTTTGTCTCAGGATAGCTCCTATGGCAAAGTCGGACATGTCACATGAGAGAGTGAATGGTTTTTCGAAATCGGGATAGATGAATAAGGGGAAACTAGTCGGAGCATCTGATATGCTGCACAGCCGATTCACAATTGAGGGTCCATTGATAGGTTTCATCTTTTTTCAACAGGTGGGTAAGGGGTTTAGCTATTGTGGCATAGTCCTTTACAAAACACCTATAATAATTGCTGAGTCCCAGAAAGTTTCGCAATTCTTTTAAGTTCTTAGATGAAGGGAATGTCCCAACTGCTTCAATTAGATGGGGATCTGGCTTTATTCCAACAGCACAAATAATATGCCCTAGGTACTGTACTTGACTCTCTGCAAAGGAACAATTCTCTGTCTTTAAACTTAGTTAGATTAGCACTTCTTAGTCTAGACAAAACATTTCTTAACCTGGTAACATGCTCATCTATGGTCCTGGAAAAAACAATGATATCAGCTAGATAAACTAGGTGTGTTGTAGGCTTCAGCCCTAATGGCATTCTCAGAAATTCATATAGACCGGAGGGAACTACAAATGCTATTTTCGGCCTGTCCGGTGATGCAATCGGTATTTGGTGGTACCCACTCTTCATATCAAGGGTAGTGAAGCATTTGCAGTTTCCTAACCTGTGTAGTGTTTCGTCAACATGGGGGAGAGGGTAAGTATCAGGAGTGGTTACCATATTTACTGCTCTTATATCAGTGCAAAAACAGTAGGTCTTCTCTCCATTCATGGACTTTTTGGGGACAACAACGATTGGGGATGACCAGGGAGTGGCAGAGGGTTGTATTATCCCTGCCTCTAGCTGCTGTTGGATAGTTTCCTCCACAACAGGCTGGAGGTGTTACGGTATTCTATATGGTTTGTGCGCAATGGGCCTTGCATCTCTGATGGGAACTTAATGGTAAATAAGATCAGTAGATGGCAAGTAATGACTTTTTGCGAGTAACCAGGAGTGTTCGTCTGAGATGGAGTACAATTTGTTTTAGTCAGCTGCAGGTAAATGAGCTAACTTATCCTTAAATTTGTCTTTGAGCACAATATGACATATGTTACGTTCTGGGAGCCGGTGTTTTTGGTTAGATTTTGGCTTCTCTTGTACAGGGTGGTTTTCTCCAATCTCGTGGCCGCTAGCTATAATGGTGGCACTAAGAATCTCTGCCTCCTTCGTCCCAAAATTGTCCAAACATACAGGAACGTAAAATATTTTTCCTTGCACTTCTGCTGTTGTTTAACCGCATTTAACATCGACCTGTAATCTGTCAAGGACATCATTTTGACGGAGAGGATCAACCAATACAGCTGTTCTCGGCAGTTTGTGGGGTTTGACCCCAAGTCAGATAATGCATCCCGTGCCACCGCTGATTCTAACAGAGGTAGTTGTATGTAACGACCATGTTTGCATGGGAGGAACCTGTAGAAGTGGCCACGTTTCACAAGTACCTTGGGACAGAATGACGTGGGGGCTGCCGAAACGGTGGGTTTCCTCACCAACATGGACAATTTGCGTTCTGTAATTGACTACACTGTGATAGTGGTGAAGTAAATCATCCCCCAGGATGACATCAAAATCTCGCCCTCGTTTCTGAATTACATCCATGACAAAATGGTAGTGGCTGCCTCCGATTTTCTACTTAACTTGGCGATACTCAGCGGGTACAATTATCTCATCACTCAGACCATTGATGTGGTGATGGTGTGCTTTTAACACTTGTCCACCCCATGCCCTACGAATAACATGCTAGTTTGTGGTCCCGTGTCACAAGTCATGTGGCATCACGCAACTAGGCGGGTTATGTTATATTGATCTTCCCTCCCACATACGGGTCGATTCCATGTATAAATACATCAATCAAGCCGGCCGAAGTGGCCGTGCGGTTCTAGGCATTGCAGTCTGGAACCGCATTCTTCCGTTAATTCTATCTTATGTGTGGGGTCCGAACCTAGCATGTAAGTGTGGCAAGCCACAGCGCGGATTCGGTAAGCAAATGCTTCTACATCCTCCCATTGCTTCTGGTGGAGGGTGAATAACTTGTCTCTGTAATAGCAGGTGTCACATCTGTCTGAATACCTTTCTTTCAACCCAGCTTCTAACTTGGTAAATGAGGTGGTGTCCCTGAAGCTGAGCACTGATTCAGTATAGGTACAGGCATCACCTGACAATTTAAGGTGGAGTACATTCAACAGGAAATCATCAGGCCAAGTGCAAGTGTGGCCTACATCTGGGACAGTTTGCTGAAAGGAGTGTATTTGTTCATTGGGTTTCCCGGAAAATGTTGGGATAAAGTTGACTGCATGGAAACTGGTAGCCAAGGTTGCAGTGTACGGCTGGGGTACTACGCTACTGGAGGTGCTTGCAACCATCATATGAAGCACAGCAAGGTGTGTGTTTCTGGCACACTTAGATTGGCAGACTGAGTTTGAGCCAATTTTTGGCATTTTTCCATTAATTCTATCTTCTGTAATAGCAATTTATCAATTTGTGCTTGGAGGACAGCTACTGGGTCTGTATTTCCCATAGGTAGGGAGTTGTCTTCACCAGTGGCAGTACTATGGGTTTGAGGCATGGTTACAATGTTAAGGCACCTAGTGCTCGCTGGGAACTTTACAATTGGAGCACAAAACGAAAAGAAGGGCCCTATATTGGACGGGACGATGGTTTAGCTGACAGCATAGTGGCAGTGGTGTGGGAAAATTTAGTGACAAACTTACAGAAGTTATGGCAGTGGTGCATTGGGCGACGGTGACAGGAATATGCGGCAAAGGTGATTTCTGCGGTGTTGACGGCCGGGTGCCATGTCTCAGTTAGCTGTCCGGAACATATGACTGAACTGCGGCATGGCACAGAAGGTGGCTTTCTATGGCGTGGCATAGCCCCGGACTGTCTGGGGTGGCAGCAGCACTGCAACTGGTGATGACATCCAGTCAGGTGCCTGGCCACGTGGTCTGGCGTTCGCTATGGGAGCTGCTTGGAATAGGCACCGATACGGCAGAATGCTCCGTGGCGAACCATGAATGTGTGCGCTTGTTTTTACATGGTGCATCTGGCACATCAAGTGTGAAGTATTTCTGGCAGCTTCATTAGGTATGGGTGGTTAAACTTCAAATGCAAATGAGACAGGCCTAACGATGATGTATCCCACTCCTGGCACCAGATGTTAATGCATCAGAATTGGCCGGGGAGGGGGGGGGGGGGGTAGGAGTAGGAACCCGTTGAAGTGGAAAATCAAACATAGTTTTTACTGTATACAAGGCAGGCCTAAGAAGCCACTGAGATTTGATAGGCAGCCGCCCAAGAGAGCAGGACAAGAGAACGTCTGGTCGGGTCAGACACTGCCAGAACAGGAGAGCAAACAGCATGTCAGCTCCCAGCATCTGGCTGCAGTTCCACCCCCACTTGACCACCTCCAAGCCTCCCTATTGGTCGGCCAGTTCAATAGCGTTACCTTGTCAGCAACACATGGATCTAGCTGCTGATGGTTCAACACGTGAGGTTCAGAGTGGCTCTATCCAGTTATGGGCATCATGACTGAGATGCTGCAACATGCAGTTCAATAGCGTTACCTTGTCAGCAACACATGGATCTAGCTGCTGATGGTTCAACACGTGAGGTTCAGAGTGGCTCTATCCAGTTATGGGCATCGTGACTGAGATGCTGCAACTTGCTGGTAGGCAGAAGGCACTAATGAACATCAAGTGAAGAATAAAAATCTAATTTTTATACTAATAAAATCAACAAAATACTGCTTCTATGTTTTTGGATTTGTGGAGTATTGATGTTTGGTGAAAATTAGAAAATTCACGCAGTTAAGTTTTGTGTCATAGTTATTTGAATGTTCTGAGGGTTCTAACTATTTCTTTCAATATCTTGATAATACCTATAGGGGGACTTTTTTAATGTGTTCACTGGACAGTCACCCACTGCTGTTTACAGTCAGTTAGATCAGGTAAAAGACATATACTTCTTGTTGCAATTTTTAGAGAATGTCAGAACAGTATTGGTCTCTAAGAGCACTTCCATGGTCATGGCACAAATGCATAAATGTTTTCAAAAATCGTACACAACTCTGAACAAAATGAACATAATCATAGTTGTCGGGATTTTCCTCTGGCCTCGTATAGCATTCCTCTCTCCACTGCTTCCCATGTTACTCCTTTCCTCGTGAGACTTTCATTAATCTGGTCTGCCCATCTCTTACCAGGCCCCACAATTGGTCTTTTTCCTGATACCTCCATCTCCAAATACTGACATGGAGATTTGTGTCAGGTGCACCCACTTCAAATGACATAACCACTTCAATCTCACAGTGCTCATTATTTTCTCCATTGTCAAGGTCACCTGCAGATCTCTCATTCCTAACTCTTTCTCATGTGTTTTTTGTAGGACTGACTTAAGGAAGTTCATTTCACATGCTTTTATCTGACACCGTTTTCTCTTACCTATGACACAGGTCTCCAGACTGCAAGGCTCTTAAAGGGCTCCCTTGCTCGAGATTAGGTTTTTTACTTGGCAGAAAAAGTTGGATCCTTTTGCTACTCTATTTAAAACTTCTCGCTTGACACCTCCATCACTTTATTCGACATTACACTGATAACTGAAATTTTTCGCACATTTAATCATCTCTCCTTGCAGTACAATTGTACAGGGTGTGGGTGCTCTACTCATCTTCATGTTATTTGATACAGTCAACTTAGATTCTTTAAATTCTTATTCTAGTAATCCAGTCTCCTCTGAACCTTCACTTTTGTCTCTCCCTAAATGCTGATGTCATCAACAAAAGCAAAAGCACTGAGGACTTAATTTTCTTTTTCTTTGATTTCTTTCATTATTGTGTTCGTAAGTGTAATGAAGAGTAACAGGTCAAGCGAACCACCTTGCTGAACACCTCTCTTTGTCTTAAAACATTTTGATCTTTGTACTTGTACACCATATAACAACCTTCATAAAGTATCTAACCTTTTTTAATTGATGAATCATGATAATTATCTTTTCTCAACCATTCCCATATTTTATCCCTTGGTACACTGCCATATCCTTTTTCCAAATACAGGAACACTACTGTCAGGTCCTTTCCTTTTTCTCAGTACTTCTCCATTAACTGATGGAGGAAAAAAATAGGTCTATCATTTTCCTATTGACTCTAAATCTGTGCTGTTGTTTCTCAAACTGATGTTCCAGGATTTTCCCAGGTTTCTTTTGTTGCCATGGCTTACAGCTAAATTTGCATTGTTCACTGTGGCAGCTGGTGATCATGTGCTAATGTGCTACAGCGTACTGTAAATGTCACACTTGAAATGTGCCATTTCTCTTTGAATGCAAGCTGGAAATCACATTAAAAGTATGCCATTTCTCTTCAAGTGCAAGCCAAAAATCGCCTTGAAAATATGCCATTTCTCTCTGAATTCACAGTGGTATAGAAATAAAGTGGATGAAAAAATGTTTTATAGCACACTGTCCACAGTAACTAAAAACCAGTGTTGACTGTTGAAATGATGGTCTGACTTGCTACGATCAATTCAGAAAAGGGAGGCAGCTGTCTGTTTTCAATTGTGCATGCTGTGATTTGGCATCATACCTTCTGCCATTAAGAGTGCTACATTGTTCGCAGCACCAGGTCAATATTTTTCTTTGAAATTGCACATAAAATATTGTACAAGTGTGGAGTCTGAGGGAGTTTTGAGGAATGGTTGATATTTCGGTGCTCTGGTCATGCAAACCAACTGGTAATTCATTAGTTTAGAGTCAGTTCATGCAGCTACCATAATCATTTTTCCATTTTATTTTATTGTAAACAATGCTGAGCTATTATTTATAAAATCTGAATATCTTTAAACAGTTCAGTTTATATACACAAAATGAATATACTCAATTTTTTTACAATTACTACACTTGTATCTAAGTCAGAAGGTTATGTAGGTGGTGCTGTAAAATGCAAGTACATGTGGAAATTTGGTACGAAAGCGTTTTCTCTAAATGATCTGTTGATGATCTGTTAGGTCCTTTTTCAGTGCATCTTTGGAGGTGTGAGTGACAGTTAAAAAATTTGGTGGATCTGCACCAAATTTAAATCTAAGAACAGGAGGGTGTGAGATAGGGCTCACCAATTTGCCTCAAACTAAGTGAATAGTGGTGGGTAGATACCCCCTTCCAATACCTAGAAATTTTTACATGTCTGGGCCATATGAAAGGATAAAATGCTCTTGAAAGATTTAGGCTTAGAGTATGAGAGATGGTAAAGCACACTGACTGGCAGTTTGTTGGTTTGGGTTCGATTCCTGCTGCCACAGTCATTTTTTTTCATTTTTTTTATTCCTACCAATGTTAAACAGTTAAATACAAAATTTAAAGAGTTCAATTTGTACACCTAAAGCTAATACATTCAATTTAATATTTATGGAATATTCCATTGGTTCTTGAAGGGACATAGACATACTAAAAACTTGTCTGTACAGTATTAATGTGCCACAATTATTGTGAAACATTAATACCATTCATTCAAGTTTTAATATTCAGTTTAATTATGATTACCAGCCTTGAGGTTCAAAAGGCTATAGGTGGTTGTAAAAATGGAGACAGTACCAGGAAATTTAGTGTGAAAGTGTGTGAAAGGATTGGGATCTATGGGTGTGATGTTTGCAATGCACATTTTTGCTTCCGCTTTTGTTATTTGGAACAGTGATGTGTGGGATTCATAAACATATAAACAACACACTTGAGCTTAGTGCATTATTTAAAACTAATACCACAACAATATTATGTTGCACCTGTCATGATGCCATAGTGAAACACAGTCTATATATATTTTTGTTATATTGCCACACACTTTTGAAGACTTATCACCTGGCAAAAGGTTCCTGCTGACCTATAAAAATGTCTCCCTCACTGAGTTCATTTCAATGAGATATGACGCATCAATTACCACAGCATTTCCATTATTCACAATTATAGCACAGGTGGACATTGTGTAACACACACTGGTGACAAAAGCATTCCATGAGTGCTTGGAGAAATGTTAGATAAAATTTACTCAGTCATGAGCAAGCACTGTGGTTACCCCTATACCTCTGTTATTATTATGAATAAGGCCTGTAAAAAAAAAAAAAAAAAACAGTATATGACTTCTGTTTGTTCAGTTCTTCAAAAAGTAGCATAGGCTGGAGCACAACAGAAATGAACCCACAATGTGAAGCTATTAGTTCATCTCATGTGTAAATCTCTATACCTCACTGTGCTTCTTGGTTTGATAATGATGTGTTGCCTGTCAGTATCCACTAGCAAATTTAGAAATGTATAGCTTCCAATTCTTACGTTTCTTTGTTGTGGTAACTCTCTTTCAGATGTACAGAAGATCTGTACTCCATGACAGAGCTGTTATTTCTCACAGATAGTGTGATGAATCCAGTATCACTGTATTTCAGAATTTGCTAACAAAGAGAAAAGGAAACCAATCTGTGAAAACCATTCTCCATGTTGATAATTTCTGTGTACGTTGGTGATCATTGCTTGGAAGAAAATAGTTTACTATTATTATTGTCAGCACATTGCCTGCAACTTGTACTGTTGAGGGAATAGGGAACCTTTTCTGTAATATCTGGCCACTAGTGTTCAACACTCAGTGATCTTTAAAACAGTTACATTGGTGCAATTGTGGGCAAAACAGTTCATACACTTTGGTTTATTTGTAGCTGACAGGGCAGATGCTATCAGTCTATAAAGGGGATTGCTTACAAATTATAAAGCATAACTTCATTCTGAAAATGACTTTGTATGTATGGTTTCTGAAGCTAAACTGCCACTCTCACAGTAAATGCAAGATGGCAAGAGGTACGTTCAGCTGCAGCTCCGGCAATGCAGATACTGAGTAACACTGGTGTTGGGAATGCAAATGAGATTTTACATCATTAGTACATTGGTGGGTGTGAAAATGGTATATTTTCAAGTCGGTACACTAACTGCCATTTACATTACTACACCACATGTCATGTACCCTGCCATGTCATGTACCATACCATTACTTGACACTGATTTGGATAGAAAACTGAATTGCATGTCCCCTACCAGTAAAACCAGATGGTTTGCATGCATAAGGAAGGAAAGATTACTGCCCCCCAAACAGGTAAATGTTTGACCTAAAGCCATCGTATGCTTGATGACCACACTATTAATAACTCTTAAAAGCCAGTAGCTTTCGCACTCACATCTAACCTAGTGGCAATAGTTTATGCAGCCATTTTTAAAGGGATGAATTGTTTGGTTTAAATTTCTGTAATACAGGAATCATTTATTTAAAATTAATGAAATTTCAGGAATTGTTACTAACAGACCTTTATTAGATATAAAATGAACATGATGGTTTAAAATGAGCTTTCATTATCACAATATTGAATCTTGGAAACAGAGTCCTGCAGCATAGTATCACTACTTACGTTTCCAGCAGTTCTGTTACAAGAAGTTTACACAAGCTTCTTCCTTTGCCTTCTCACTAGATTAATGAACTTAAATGCACTTAATATTAATTGGTGTCCTAACATTTTCATATACTACTTTTACCATTAGAAAAGGTTTCAGTTTTTGTTTTATCATACCTTACTTACTTCATGACAAGGATTTTAAAGAAACAACAGCTCAAATATCCCTATGTTTAACTGTTGGAGTGATGTTATCGTACTTGTTGTCAAAAGCTGGGAAAGTAATACTCTGTTATCAGCAAGACTACGGGTGGTGAGTATGTGGTCAGCATACTGCCAGTCCCGATGCTAACAACATGTGAGTGCATATTTTGATTCCCAAACTGAGGGATTATTTATTCAATTAATTATTCATCCATAGATCATGTATAAAATGAATGGCTTCATACATGTCATCTTACATAAAAAGGGAAAGATTTTTTAAAAGTTTAACTCATTCATTTATGCAGTACTATCATCCTTTCAAAACATAGTTTCCACTACTTACTTGTGTCACTGGTCACTGATTGTATCACTACACACAAACACAAATCTGTCTTCCAGTTGGTATCAGGACATTGACGGTACTTCTATCAGTTTATCAAATTCTTGACGTTGTCCTCTCTACTCCCAAGGAAAAACTTGAGTAACCACCTCAACCTAAGGATGAGAGGGTCTGATCGAGAGAATGGAACAAAGTATTTTCCATCACAGATTTAGGGCATACAGTTTTACAGTAAGCTTCATTAATCTGTGACACTTTACTGCTGAGGGCAGTTAATTATTAAGTAATGTCAATTTTTCACCATTCCATGCTCTATGTTGCCTATATAATCCTTGACTTAGTAGTATGAATTACACTGAGACAAAAGTCATGCGATACCTCCCAATATCTTGTCTGACCTCCTTTTGTGTGGCATAGTACAGTCACTCATGGCATGGACTCAACAAGTGGCTGAAAGTCCCCTGCAAAAATAATGTGCAATGTTGCCTCTAGTCATCCGTAATTGTGAAAGTGTTTCCAGTGCATGTTTTTGTGCATGAAATGACTCCTTGATTAAGTCTTGTAATGTTTGATGGGATTCAAGTCAGGTGATGTGGATGGCCAAATCATTTGCTCGAATTGTGCACAATGCTCTTCAAACCAATTGTGAACAGTTGCAGCTTGGTGACATGGTGCATCATTGTTAGGGAATATGCAGTAATGATCAGTTCAGTTGGACCAGAGGACCCAGTCTATTCCATGTAAACACAGTGCATACTGTTTTGGAGCCATCACCAGCTTGCAGTGCCTTGTTGACAACTTGTGTCCATAGCTTTGAAGAGTCCGTGACACTCGCAACCTACCATGAGCTGTTTCCAACTGAAAGTGGGATTCATCTGACCAGGCCAGGGTTTTCCTGTCATCTAGGATCCAACCAATGAAATCATGAGCCCAAGAGAGGCATTGTAGGCGATGTCATGCTGTTGGCAAAGGCCCTAGTGTCAGCCGTCTGCTGCCATAGCCTATTAACATGAAATTTTTCCCCACTGTCCTAATGGATATTTTTGTCTACATCTCGCATTGATTTCTGTGGTTATTTCATGTAGTGTTCCTTGCCTGTTAGTACCGACAGCTCTACGCAAATGCTGCTGCACTCAGTCATTAAGTGAAGGCTGTCAGGCACTGTGTTGTCTGTGGTGAAAGGTAACGCTTGAAATTTGGTATTCTCAGAACATTCTTGACACTGGACATCTTGGAATATTGAATTCCCAAATTATTTACAAAATGAAATACCCCAAGTGTCTTGCTCACACTACCATTCAGTGTTCAAAGTCAGTTAATTCCCATTGTGTGGCCATAACTGTGTCAGAAACCTTTCCACATAAATCACTGGAGTACATATGACAGCTCCACCTATGCAGTGCCCTTTAATACCTTGTCTACACAATACTACCACCATCGTTTTAGACTAGATTAGATTAGTACTTGTTCCAGAGATCATGAATACGGCACTTTGTAATGATGTGGAACATGTCAGGTTAATAAAAGGTGTCTATACAAGATATTACATTACACAAAATATTACATGACACTTAACTTTTTTTTTTTTTTGTGGGTTGCGGAAATTACCCACGTACTATATCCAAAAATTCATCTAATGAGTAGAAGGCTTTGCCATTAAGAAATTCTTTTAATTTTCTTTTAAATACTATATGGCTATCTGTCAGACTTTTGATGCTATTAGGTAAGTGACCAAAAACTTTTGTGGCAGCATAATTTACACCATTCTGAGCCAAATTTAGATTTGACCTTGAGTAGTGAAGATCATCCTTTCTCCTAGTGTTTTAGCCATGTACTCTGCTATTACTTTTGAATTCGTTCGTATTGTTAATAACAAATTTCGTAAGTGAATATATATATTGTGATGCTACAGTGAAGATCTCTAGTTCTAAAATAAGTGTCTGCAGGATGATCCTGGATGAGTTCCAGCAATTACTCTGAGTACACGCTTTTGTGCACTGAACACTCTTTTACTCAATGATGAGTTAGCCCAGAATTTGATGCCATACGAAAGCAGAGAATGAAAGTTGGCATGGTAAGCTAATTTACTCAAATGTATATCGCCAAAATTTGCAGTGACCCTAATAGCATAAGTAGCTGAACTCAAACGTTTCAGTAGATCCTCAGTGTGTTTTTTCCAGTTCAATCCCTCATCAATGCATACACCTAGAAATTTTGAATATTCTACCTTAGCTACCGATTTCTGATCGAAGCCTATATCTATTAATGGTGTCATTCCATTTACTGTGTGGAACTGTATATACTGTGTTTTGTCTAAGTTTAATGAGAGCCCATTTGCAGAGAACCACTTAATGATTTTCTGAAAAACATCGTTTACAATTTCACCATTTAATTCTTATCTGTTGGGTGTGATAGCTATACTTGTACCATCAGGAAAAAGTGCCAGCTTTGCATCTTCGTGAATATAGAATGGCAAGTCATTAATATATATTGAGAACAGCAGAGGACCCAAGACCAAACCTTGCGGCACCTCATTCTTGATTGTTCTCCAGTTTGAGAAATCATCAGTTTTTTTGCATATTATGTGAACAGCTTATTTCAACTTTCTGCACTCTTCCAGTTAGGTGTGATTTAAACCATTTGAGCACTGTCCCATTCATACCACAGTACTTGAGCTTATCTAGAAGTATCCATGATTTACACAATCAAAAGCCTTTGATAGATCACAAAAAATCCCCACGGTGACTTCTGGTTACTCAGAGCATTTAATATTTCATTAGCGAAAGTATATACAGCATTTTCCGTTGAAAAACACTTCTGGAAACCAAACTGACATTTTGTTAAAACTTTACTTTTGCAAAGGTGTGAAGCTACTGCACAAAACATTACTTTTTCAGGAATTTTGGATAAGAGATTCAGAAGAGAGATTGGGCGGTAATTGTTGACATCAGACGTATCCCTTTTTTATGCAATGGTTTAACAATGGCATACTTCAGTCTATCTGGGAAAATACCCCACTTCAGAGAGCTATTACGTATGTGGCTGAGAATCCTACTTATTTCTTGGGAACAAGCTTTTATTAGCCTGCTGGAAATGCCATCAATTCCATGTGAGCTTTTATTCTTGAAAGAGTTTATTATCTTCCTAATTTCAGAAGAAGAGGTGAGTGGAATTTCAATTGTATCAAATGGTGTGGGTAGGGCCTCTTCCATTAACTGCCTTGCTTCTTCTAATGAACATTTAGATCCTCTTTTCTCTACAACATTTAAAAAATGATTATTCAAAATGTTTTCTACTTCCGGCTTGTTGTTTATTGAGTTTCCATTCGCTTTGATGGTGATGCCGTTATCCTGTACTCTTGGTTGCCCTGTCTCCCTTGTAATAATATTCCAAATTGTTTTGATTTTGTTATCAGAGGTATTAATCTCAGACATGATGCACATGCTTCTGGACTTTTTGATAACATTTATTAGTGTAGCACAGTAGTTTTTATAATATTTGGCTGTTTCTGCGTCATTATTCTTTCTTGTTGTTAGATACAGTTCCCTTTTGTGGTTACAAGATATTTTTATTCCTTTAGTAAGCCAAGGTTATTTGCATGGTTTCTTATAATTAGATTTAACTACTTTCTTGCGGAAACAGTTTTCAAATTCTCTTACAAGTGTATCATGAAATAAGTTATATTTTAAATTAGCATCAGGTTCGTTGTACACCTCATCCCAGTCTTAACTGCTGAAGGTTTTCTCTGAAATTTCTAATTGTTAAGTCATTAATTGAATGCACAACTTTGCAGGGTAGTTTTGAATTATGGAATGGAGCTATGTCATACACTGTAACTAGCCAAGCATCATGATCAGAAAGGCCATTCACAACAGGACAAGAATTTACGTTTTTAAACCTATCTTGGTCTATAAAAGTGTTATCTATGAAGGTGCTGCTGTCCTTTACTACCCGAGTAGGAAAATTAATGACAGATGTCAAAGTGAAAGAACCGAGCAAGCCTTCCAGGTAATTCTTCGTATTACACTCTTTCAGTGAATCAACACTGAAGTCCCCACAAATAATAATTTGCTTTCCCCTATCTGCAGATAGCACAACAAGGCATCCAAGTTTTCCAGGAATAAATGAAAGTTTCCTGAAGGGGACCTATATACTGTTACAATTATAAAAGAGCCCTCCTTTAGTTTAAGTTGACAGGCACATGCTTCTATATGTTGCTCTAGCCAAATGGTTTTGTATCTAAGCTTTCTACACAGTGATAACTTTTGTCGTATATAGCAACTCCTCCTCTCGCCTTATTCTCTCTACTAATATGTGCAGCTAGTTTATAACCACTGATATTTACCTTTTCCATATCAGACACAATGTGGTGTTCAGACAGTCATAGTATATCTGTTACATTATCAGATTCAATGTCATCTAAACAAACCAGGAGCTCATCTACTTTATTCTTCAATACTGGAATATTTTGGTGAAAACTGGTAATATTATTTTTTACTTTACTTTTGTCAGAATCTACGTTTTCTTTCATCTACCAATATTTTGGTTAAATATGGCAATATTATTATGTACTTTCCTGTTCTCAGAATTTTGTGAGTTTTGGACCTCTTTAGCACCTGCCTGCCTGAACTTCTCATTGGACACTGATATTAGTCTAAAAAGTAGTACATCCATGAGTACTAGTGACCCCCCTTATGGATTTTGCTAACAACCCTGGCAGTTTACCCTTCCCTTTCCTATTGAGGTGTAGGCCATGGCTTGTGAAATCCCCCCTATCAATAGCCTCGACAGACGCACATTGTTATCCCATGACTTTTGTCACCTTAGTGTATTTAAGGGGGATGACTGATCTAATTTTTTAAATATGTGGAGTGTAGTTACCCCTTTAATCTCCTTGAAAAATTTGTTGTATAATTTTATTTTCTTGTAGAAAATGCTGTATTGTGTTTCTTGTTCGTTCACCTGATGTAATCTAAGTTTAGTGTGGCTCTTGTTCCACAATCATAAAGTGTACAGTTAATGAGAGAATTGCTGATCTTCTTTATCATGAATATGTTCCAGTTAGAATCCCTGGCTGTTTAAATGGATCTTTACAGGGAGTTCAGTAGTATTTTTAGTTATTACTCAGTAACAGCTCTCCTTTCTGCAGTTTGAGGACTATATCCATGTTTTGTTTGCAATATCCACAAAAATGATACCATAACTAAAAGTTGAGTGCTTATATGAATAATTTCAGAATGCTTGCAGATATTTTTTATGGTTTGCTGTCATTTTGTGTAGCCAGGAAACTGTTTTGATACCTGTTATACTCACATTTCATGATGTTATGCAGAAGCAACTTAAATCAATGAGTAGTATAAAGGAAAAGAATTATTCATAACATTTTCTGTGAGTTTGCATTTATGTTAATATCTTACTTAAATGTGTATATATTTTTTCCCTACTCCACCCCACCTTTTAATTATAAATATTCATCAACAGTCACTGAGTTCCACAGATTTTCATAGAGCATTATAAGTTTTTTACGGTTTGTTACTCATTTATTGTACCATGTTAGGTGTTTTCTACAATAATGCCATATATAACTGTTCTACATCTACATCTACATCTACATCCATACTCCACAAGCCACCTGAAGATGTGTGGCGGAGGGTACATTGAGTACCTTTATCGGTTCTCCCTTCTATTCCAGTCTCTTATTGTTTATGGAAAGAAAGATTGTCGGTATGCCTCTGTGTGGGCTCTAATCTCTCTGATTTTATCCTCATAGTCTCTTCGCGAGATATACGTAGGAGGAAGCAATTTACTGCTTGACTCCTCGGTGAAGGTATGTTCTCGAAACTCCAACAAAAGCCAGTACCGAGCTACAGAGCATCTCTCCTGCAAAGTATTCCACTGGAGTTTATCTATCATCTTCGTAATGCTTTCGCGATTAGTAAATGATCCTGTAACGAAGTGCGCTGCTTTACGTTGCATCTTCTCTATCTCTTCTATCAACCTTATCTAATACGGATCCAACACTGGTGATCAGTATTCCAGCAGTGGGCGAACAAGTATACTGTAACCTACTTCTGTGTTTTCGGATTGCATTTCCTTAGGATTCTTCCAATGAATCTCAGTCTGGCATCTGCTTTACCGACAATCAATTTTATATGATCATTCCATTTTAAATCACTCCTAATGCCTACTCCCCGATAATTTATGGAATTAACTGCTTCCAGTTTCTGACCTGCTATTTTGTAGCTAAATGATAGGGGACCTATCTTTCTATGGATTTGCGGCACATTACACTTGTCTACATTGAGATTCAATTGCCATTCCCTGCACCATGCATCAATTCATTGCAGATCCTCCTGCATTTCAGTACAATTTTCCATTGTTACAACCTCTCAATATACCACAGCATCATCCACAACAAGCCTCAGCGAACTTCCGATGTTATCCACAAAGTCATTTATGTATATTGTGAATAGCAACAGTCCTTCGACACTCCCCTGTGGCACACCTGAAATCACTCTTACTTCGGAAGACTTCTCTCCACTGAGAATGACATGCCGCATTCTGTTATCTAGGAACTCTTCAATCCAATCATGCAATTGGTCTGATAGTCCATATGCTCTTACTTTGTTCATTAAACAACTGTGGAGAACTGTATCGAACACCTTGCAGAAGTCAAGAAACACGGCATCTACCTGGTAACCCGTGTGTATGGCCCTCTGAGTCTCGTGGGCGAATAGCGCGAGCTGGGTCTGACACAATCATCTTTTTCCTGACTTTCTATTTACTTTTCTCCAGTTTACTTTTCATCTACATATTTTTTACCATCAAGGTGAGCTAACTCAAAAGCATAACTTTCTTCTACTCAGTTCATTTGTAGCAATTTATTGAAAGCCTCATGTTAGTATTTACTTTCATTGATGTTGGAGACTCTTTTCGTTGTAGAAATGTACTTAAGTCACTTGAAGCAAATTTTGAGGAACACCAAAAAAACTGACCACCTCAATAACTAAGGAATATACAGTCACAAAAAAGTACTAGTTAATTTTCTGATAAAATGAAATAGATACTGTATAGACAAGTGCTCAATAATGAAATTTGTAGTGTACAACAATATGCAAAATTGCTGACTCAGGTACTTTTCAGCACTGAAAGTTTTAGATGCCATTCCCAAATGAAATTATTTTTGCAGATTAACTTTATTACCTCAAGAACGTTGTCATTAGTCACATACCGATACATTAATAGGATAACATCTCATGTAGAAAACAATGTCCAAAAATATTATTTTGGTTTGCTATACATGCAAAATCGAAACTTCAGATAAGTTGACTTTGCATTATCTTGATAACATTGTGCGTACACTAAACCTAATACCTGTGTTTTGTCATTTGCAAAATACTTAGGAGTCAAGATGTAGCCAGGATGAAATCTGTTCATTCTTCAGGAATACATCATGTGAATTTCCAAACATCTTCCATCTTGTGTATTGTGTGTGTATTCAACCGGGGACCTAAAAACAATGTAGAGGCTTTGTTCCTGCCATAGGCCTCAGTGGTCCACCGCCCTCAGTGGTCCAAAACCCCACAATAGGGTAGAACAGTCCACTCACTCCACTGCAGCCCCACACAGGGTTATTGCCTAGTTCAGCTCCCAGTGGACCCCCACCCCAAATGTTATTAAAATACATAATAACTATAGCAGCGTAAAATCGTTTATGGTACTAGTACCCAATTTCCCCTGTTTCCTTACTATGATGGCTTTTATTTTCATTTAATTTAATTTTGCACATTCCAGTGGCACAAGTAATTTAACTACACTGTTTGTTCCTGAAGTCATTTTAGTCAGTATCATAAATTAAAGTTGTTTTTCTTTATAATATGACATGTTTAGTCCTAAAAATTGTTTCGGTGCCACTAAAGTTCCAATTGCTCCCGTGAAATTGGACATGCTTGAGAAATTCGATGTGATACACAATTTCATTGCTTTAGACTTTGACTGTAACCAGGATCAACAGTGTCAACAGAAATTATAATTCATTTCGTGTGCTCTGCATTCCATACTTTGTACTGACATATTAATTATCAAAAGGTACCATAGGAGGGCTGTTCGGAAAGAAGGTCCGATCGGTCACGAATTGGAACCTACAGTGAAAATCAAAAGCGTTTTATTTGCAACATTTAGGTACACCTTCCAGCTGCTTCTCCATTTAGTCTCCGCTCCGACTTAGACATTTGTCGGAGCGTTGGACCAACACTCCAACAGTCGCGTCAGAGGAGACAGCTGCCCGTGCTTTCAGCCAATTCTCTACACTGGTCTACAGCTCGTCTTTTGAGACAAAATGTTGGCTTCATAAGCAGCGGTTCATGTGAGCAGAGATAAAACGCAGTGAGAGCCTATTACGGGTTATATAGTGGGTTATCAAACCGTTCCCAACTAAAACGCCGAAAGATCATCTTTATTGCCCCTGCAGAGTTTGGCCGAGAATTATTATCACAAAGAAGGAAACGTGTGATACCTCTGTTATGTGGGGTGCGTGAAATCAGACAAAATCTCTCACCAGGCCCTCATACTTGGTGGGAGACACTATTTTCTACGCGTCTTTACGTGCTCATTGTGCTGTCAGAACTGAAAAAAGCGACGTGACACGATCGACGGGCTATTAGAGACACTGCCCAACACATCTGTGCAAATCTTCATCTGATTTTCACCGTGGTTTCCATTTCGCGCCCTGTCGGACTCCACTTTCCGAATAGCCTTCGTGTTTTTATAAACACGAAATATTTAAAACCATGTGTTTAACAAAATGTTGCACATTTTTTTTCCATATGAACTGATTAGATTTTCATTTTCGTATCCAAGATATGGTCACCCTTTAGCTTCATCAAGCCCTAGCCACTCATAAACAGCATTGTAAGTTATGCTATTTAGTCGCATACGTGGCCGGAAACACGACTGTAATTGTCATGGTTCAAATGGCTCTGAGCACTATGGACTTAACATCTGAGGTCATCAGTTCCCTAGAACTTAGAACTACTTAAACCTAACTAACCGAAAGACATCTCACACATCCAAGCCCGACGCAGGATTCAAACCTGCGACCGCAGCGGTAGCGCGGTTCCAGACTGAAGCGCCTAGAAACATTTGTACACAGCGGCCGGCTAATTGTCATGCCTAAGAGAACTTTCGTTCCTTGGAAAGTGAAAATTACACGTTTCTATGAATATAAATCCCAACTATACTGTTACGATGCTTATTTTCTCATTTTCGGTCTTTGTTTGTCGACATTTAAGCATAAAAACTTATGGAATCGATTGAGACCGGGCATATTTCCCCAAACGTAAATTTCCAATACGTTCGCATTTCGTATTATACCAAAGTACCCGCTCCCTGAAGTGTACAATGTTTCGCAGTTTGGGGTGCGAAGTATAGAAGAAACACATGAAATATTAAATAATTATCATTTCGTAAATTCTGGGTTTACGAATGAGAGCATGTGGCTTATTTCATTATCTTAGATGCAACATACTAACAAAATCACAAATCCTTCTCACAAAGATGCTACTTGTTCTGGGCGTATTGGTAGTTACACAAACCATAGTTGCTCCATCACAAAAAAGTTTCTTCGCTGACTATGCACTCGAACTTAAAATTTTTTTCTTGGAATAAAATCAAAGAACACTACCCTGCATTTTGAACCTTAATTTATTCGATTCCGTCTTGCTAGTCTTCAAAGGAAACGGTAGAATTTTAGATTTTGGACAAAAATGTTTCATATCGAAGTATCATGTGATCGATTATTGAGTTGCAGAGGCTGCAACATGCTACAATTGTTCACATTATTGTTCGAAGGTATCACTTTTAACGTCGTAATTGACGTATATTGTCGTTGTGGTATAGACGAACGCTTTGAGAGATCAACACTATCTATTTCACTGTCTTGATATGTGAAGGCGCAACAGCTAAATAGAACTATAAAGACGTAATGTATTAATCTCTGTTGTCAAAGGTGATAAACTCGCATGATTGGCGCCTTCCGTTTGTCTTAGTGCATTTGAGTTGCAGGTCATCGAGATACCGCATCTGCTACCTCCCGAAGAAACGATGTGGTATATTGTGGTAAGTAACTGTTGTGTAATTGTGTTTTATTTACACGCGTTTTCTGGACGTAGCAGTATCCTCATGTTCTACCGCGTTATCTGGTCATTTAATGAATGGATAACTGGTACTTAAGAGTTCTACACATAAGCAATTACTTTAATTCAGGCAATATATTAATTAAATTAGTGAGAGTTCTATGCCACTGGCGTGTGGTTAAACACATATTTTTTTCTTTTAGTAGGGAACAGATTGTCTCTCGCGCATGCTTTGATCTGCACGCAATTTACTTTCGTTAGAGCACTATTAGCCTACATGGTTGTTAAGCATCCACTTCCAACCTCTAGAAAACTTAGTGTTCGTTTTTTCTATCAGATAAATTGGTTCTCTCTTAGATAGGGGAATAGCTGTAGCACTTTTGACACTGTTTGATGTAATAAACAACTATAAAATGAAATCAGGTAACTCGTGTACCGAAAACAGCAGTCGTACTAAAATAGTCCAATTATAGTTCAGGTGTAAAAATGTAGCTTACGTATGAGGCTCACAACAATAAGTTGAAGAAAAATTCTAGGAACTAAGAACTGAGAATTTGCCGGTCGCCAACTAAATGCGAAGTACTGAAGAACAGTTTAAAGTGATTGTTCACGGAAACAATGGCGGCAGACTGCGCGGAAAATGTGACATGCTACCTCTTCTTGCTCGTGTTTATCATTCTGTTCTGGTAAATTAATAACATATTTACTGCATAACCCAAGTAGGCCCAATACTATACTGCTTAGGTACGCTTGTTATTAATTCTTGAGAATGGATTATGCCCCAACAACTTAATTCAACAGAAAGTATATCACAAATGTTTAATAGTTATCAAACATTTTTAAGGTAATTACTTTCATACTTAAAAAGGTAAGCGTACTTATGTAGCTTATGCAAAGTACATCGTTTTTTATTGTTAATATGAATATTGATACGGCCTTTTTAACTAAGTCTGAAATTATAGCCTTATATAAGTGAGTTAAGCATGATTATCCATCGAATTAGTAAACAGAAAAAGTTCAGAAAAGCTGTGTTTGGTTATACACCAATAGTCTGAGTTGCTTTTGAAAATTAAAAATTTGAAATAGCAGAAAATTCTAAACGACTGAGGAAATAGTACTTGATATCAACGAAAAGTGTCCTCCGTCCTCAAAAAACGCTAATGATTAATTCTCGTCAGAGTGGAGAAACAGGAAACTTTTAAAAAATTTTAATGCAATCTACATTACATTCTTCTTCTTTCAAAATGTAACATTATTAGACCGAGGCATCACTTTTATGCCTTCTTTTTATGAATGGTGTCTGGCACGATAAATGTTGAATGAAATGTATTTTGAAAGCTCTCGTATTATTTTTTTTAAAGAGTTGTTTGAGTGAATTTTAACCTGGGACGAGAATTTAAAGGTATTAATATGGGAAATTTTAAAAAACAGTAAGAAGAGACTCTTAGCAGCTTAGGCCTAAGCGTAGATGATACTTATCTTTTCAGTTTTACATGTAATTTGCCATATGTATTGTAGAATTCGTAGCTATATGATTGCATGATGCGCTGTGTTGCACACTATTCGTCCTTGAAGTTTCACAGTTTTTCTCTCAATTCTAAAGCAAAAAATGGTATTTCTTGCGTTCGAGTGTTTCATTTGGATCCATTGATGAAGTATAGATGAATGCAGCTACAGTATAATGTGGTTGTGTCCTTCAGTGACTTCTACAGTCGCTCTGCAGTGAATGTAGTCTCAACATGCCTTGCAGCGTCTCCTTGTCCACATACAAATAATAAACTGCGGTTGTGATCAAGTTGTGCAGCAAGCGATGGGTAACTGGGGCGCTGTTTACCTTGGGAGGGGTGTTGACGTGGACCTGTCCGAGGTGTACGAGGAATAGACAGAGATATACTGGAGACCGAATTTCTGCAATTTTCTGCTAAGGTACACATCTGTCAGGGCTGAGAAACAGTGCCACAACATGAATAATGTAAAATTGACTGTGAACAGCCAGGCAAGCAAACAAACTGAAGTTAAGTAGTGTGTGCGAAACGGACAGCGTTTCTTGTTGCATTTGGTAATGCCAAAGCTTTTGGTAGAGTCACAGACAATGGTTTCCACAATGTGGTGAAAATTCGGTAATGAATAACTTCTGTACTCTTGATACCATATCCTTTGTGGACATATATGATATGACCAACAAACCACAACTTTTGACTAAAAGTATTTATTGTAGAACACGAGGAGAAACTCCATTCAACATGTCTCTTGTAAGGCTTCAGTACTAAGGGCGCGCATATTAGGACGTGGAGTATGCTTCCTCTAATCCCTCACACACTCCTCACCCTACTCTCTCTCTCTCTCTCTCTCTCTCTCTCACACCATCAATTTTTCGTCATACTGACAACAAATGGAAGCTATTCTTACTAATTTCAGTGTCACTTCTGAATTAAGAGATTTGAAACATTAGACTCTGGCCAAATCAGTGAGGCCGAGTGGTTCTAGATGCTACAGTCTGGAACTGCATGACCGCTACGGTCTCAGGTTCGAATCCTGCCTCGGGCAGTCCTCTGGGGGACTGATGGCCTCAGAAATTAAGTCCCATAGTGCTCAGAGCCATTAGAACCGTTAGAACAAAATCAGTGAATCAGGGACAGTTGACATACAGTTGGTTTCTTTAACGAAGTGACTCTAAATTAATGTCACCTTATTCAATGCATCAACTCTCCTCATTTTGAACCATGCAGATGTGTTTAACTATGAATAGACACAAGAGCTTCCAGGAGCTGTTGAACATCATGTTGCAGCTCGTGGACACATCACAAATCGTTAGTAGGACTATATCTGACACATCATAAAACTTGAACTCAATCTCAATCTAGGGAGTTTCCCAAGAAAATAAGCTGACCATTATGACATTCCTGTGTACTTACACTGTAGACTGTACTTTAATCCAGGTATGGTAGTTGCCGTAGCCCAAAGAAAGTATGCGGGCAATTTCTATTGGACAATGTATGCTTCTTTAGTGAGAGGTTTTTCTTTTCCACGTCTCAGTCTAGAAAGTTCTTATCAGTATCTGCAACTGACAAGCCAGTACCGCAGCTCACACTACAAATAAGTTTCCAGCTATGTAATACTTCTCTGTCATTTTTGTGGCAAATGCTTCTCCAAGAACTGAAAGTTCAGAACAAGACACATGTGGTGTCTCAGGTAATTATTTGATTTTGGAACACCATTTTATTTAATTTCTTTGCATCTGCCCTTGTCACCTAAAAAATGGAACCTACCAACACGTAACTAGAAGAATTGTATTAAGGGTAAACATGCAAATAGTGAAGACAGGAATTACATTCTGAAAAAAATGTGTTCCTCTTCTGTGTGAGTGCATATTTTGGAAACAATAAATACCTTTGATCTTCAGATAATTGTGAAAAATTACAAACTACATTTTTATCATTATTTGTTAAGATGCATATTTTGCCATCAGTCAAGCCAGTAAATGTGTTTTCTGCCAGACTACGGATATATAAAACACACACTAACCTGTAATTTGTAGATAATTGATTTAAACGATTTTGCTTTCACCTTCACCTTTGTAGCTTTAACAGAATGAATATCTGCACTAACCGTTTTTGGACTGAATTGGAAAGTCAATATTCTAGTATATGACATAGTTTTCATAAAGGTACCATACATGTTTCATGAACCCCCTCTCTCTCTTTCTCTCTCTCCCTCCCTCTCTCCCCCCTCTGCCCCACCTACTACACACACACACACACACACACACACACACACACACAAACACATTTCAGAACAGATTATATAATGAATTGTGTAAAAGTCCTCATTTCACAGATTTCACAAAAAACCATGGCACTGTAAAAGAATATATTTATTGTTCATATGTGATGACACATAGGTCAACAACTATGTACTCCAAGTTACATATACAGTATTAACTGAAACACAAAATTATATATTCTCTTGCATATATACAGTTTAATTCTATGGGCTCCATGGAATTTGTCATGTTGGAAGTTTCCCTTCCAAATGATAATATTGTTAAAGAAGAGTGTTGATCTGGCATGTAGTAATTTCTTGGGGACTAATACCACATTACAAAACCTGACCAGGAATTTCAGACATTCTAATGGATTTTATTCTTGAATTTACCTCAGAAAATTATTGAATTTCATGAATCTACTCCTGTTTCCTATTAAGATGTCTAAGGTGAGACTTAAATTCTATGAACATACTATTTAATATGTGGAAGGAAGCTGAAGATGCTTTATATGGATGCAGAATATTTTTAAATTATTTTATATGGAAAGATCTTGATGATAATTCATATAGATAACAACACACTAAATAATGGCATACATCCCAGATATATTTATTTAGCGACAACCGACTACAAATCTCTCCATTATACTCGCGCGTCAGTGTCTGTTTAACCTATCATAAATTTTTCTATCCTAGAACTGGCATATGTTGTGAAATTTATGTTGCTACATGGTGCCTATTAAGGTATACTTTCGTCTAAAGTTTTGTCATGTTTGCCTCTTACCAAGCACACATTTTGTTGTAAAATGCTACCACATTTTGTTAATTGTCCACAGCTCGTGGTCGTGTGTTAGCGTTCTCACTTCCCACGCCCGGGTTCCCGGGTTCGATTCCCGGCGGGATCAGGGATTTTCTCTGCCTCGTGATGACTGGGTGTTGTGTGATGTCCTTGGGTTAGTTAGGTTTAAGTAGTTCTAAGTTCTAGGGGACTGATGACCATAGCTGTTAAGTCCCATCTGAACCATTTTTTTTTTTTTGTTAATTTTTCGGAATTGATTCATATTTCCATTTGTAGTTGTCATATGCTGCAATTAATTCTTACCGGTACTCCTAAAAATTCAGTATCTTATTGTGACAACTTTGATCATGATATATCTCAGCTTATCTATGGGACACTCTTTTCCCTAGCCTATTTATTCACTCAATTATTCAATTGGACAGATAAAAAATCTGCTCACTAAGCAGCAGTAGAACTCACACCTAAAAGGCTGTTACATTTGGCAAGCTTTCAGAGCCAGTGGCTCCTTCTTCAGGCAGAAGGGTTGAAGGGGAAGGAAGAAGGGTGCAGGAAAAGGACTGAAGACGCCTAGGAAAAGGGGTAGATTTCAGGAAAGCCACCCAGAACTAATGGTCAGGGGAGACTTATCATATGGGATGAATAGGAAAGACGTTGTTGGGGAGTGCATCATACGAGATTTGAAAACCTGAAAGCTTAGAGGTGGAAGACAGTAGTTATGTTTAATCACTCAGCTATTCACGTACTTGAGGCTCTAAGGCCTACTACAGTGAGCATGAAATGTAGCACTTGACAATTGGAAATTGAAATGTGGTAAAATATGAAGAGAAATTTGTTCCTAAGAATGAACAGAGCATGGTCAGCCCACCATTAACATGTGAAAAACTTGTATACAGAAATACAGAACAGAGCAAAAGAAAGAAAGGCTCATATTGAACATGCCGATATACTGATGAACAGTTACAATGTACAAAGCTACTGTGCTGAAGCCAAAGAGCATTATTGCCACTACAGAAAATGGAATAATTTATAATTTCCCATGACTTTGGTGGTGCCATAGTTAGCTAGTTACTTAGTTGGTAGTGTGTTCCATTGATCAGTCGCATGGTACAGTAGCCGTTATGATGTGGAACGTGTCAAGTGCACAGGAAATGCGCATATGAAACAATATATATATATTTTACAATACAGAATTAAGGATTAATATTTCAATTATTCACCTAATTCCCTTAAATGGCACAAAATGCATATACTATATTTACAGCGATATTTATTCCTATCCAAGAATTCCTCTATGGTACAGAAGGAGTTGTCAAGGAGATATGATTTCTATTTATTTTTGAAGCTATTACTGCTGTCTGTCACACATTTTGTTTCATTTGGTCGTTTGTGGAATATTTTTATAGGAGCATATTTTACCCCTTTCTGTGCCAAAGATAGGTTGAGTAAAAGGTAGTTTAAGTCTTTCTTTTTTCTGGTATTATAATCATGAATGCCACTGTTGTTTTTAAACTGATTCATGTTGTTGAGAATAAATTTCATTAGTGAGTATATGTACTGTGAGGCTGTTGTAAGAATTCCCAATCTTTTAAAAAGATACCTACAAGATGTGTGACTATGAACCCCACACATTATTCTACCCACTTTATTTTAAGCAGTGAATACTTCTTCTCTAAGTGTTGAGTTATCCAATAATATTATTTCATATGAAAGTATGCAAAGTATGTTAACTTACTGATTTCTATATCCTCAAAATTGGCTATTATTCTGATTCCAAAAGTTGCTGAACCTAGTCACTTTAGAAGATCCAAAACATGAACTTTCCAATTATATTCTCATCTATTTGTACACCCAAAAACTTAGTATGCTCTACCCTTTCTACTGACTTCTTTTAATGTGTTATATTTATTGAAGGAGCTGTACTTTTTGCAGCAGAAAATTGGACGTACTGTGTTTTTTCGAAGTTTAGAGCAAGCTCATTTGCAGAAAACCAATTAACGACTTTTCCAAAGACCTTACTTGTATCATTTTCAATTGGAGTTTCTTTTACCAGATTAATGATGATGCTTGTATCATCAGTAAACAGTGTCAGTTCAGAAACTTGCTGGCAGATTAAAACTGTGTGCCGGACCGAGACTCGAACTCGGGACCTTTGCCTTTAGCGGGCAAGTGCTCTTCTGGAAGCTTGGAAGGTAGGAGATGATATACTGGCAGAAGTAAAGCTGTGAGGATAGCTCATGAGTCATGCTAGGGTAGCTCAGATGGTAGAGCACTTGCCCGCGAAAGGCAAAGGTCCCGAGCTCGAGTCTCGGTCTGACACGCAGTTTTAATCTGCCATGAAGTTTCATATCAGTGTACACTCTGTTGCAGAGTGAAAATCTCATTCTAGTGTACATCAAGAACAGAAGGGGGCCCATGATTGAACCCTGTGGAACACCTAATGTAAGTTCACCCCTGTTAGATGAAGTGGCAAACTTATTTAAATCACTTGACCCATATAAGAAAACTTTTTGCTTCCTGTTCTGTAGGTATGACTTAAACCACTCATATGCTATTCCATTTACATCATCGAACTGTAAATTCTGTAACATAATGTCATGGTTCACACAATCAAATGCTTTGGACACGTCACAGAAAATTCCTATTGGTGACATTTTACTATTTATAGACTCTATTATGTGGACAGTGAAATTGTATATTGCTGTCTCAGTGGAACAGCATTTTTGAAATCCATTACTGTTGAGATGGCTAACCACTCTTGAGTACATTACTTTCTCAAAGATTTTTGAAAATGCTGTAAGAAAGGATGCTGTCCAATAACTACTGACATCTGTGGTGTCCCCCTTTTTGTAGAGCTGCCTGACAATGACATATTTTAACCTGCCTGGGAAAATACCTTGAGTTAGTGATGCATTACATATGTGACTCAGAACATTAGCTGTAATCGCTCCACATCGTTTTAATATCTTATTAGAGGTGTCATCTACTCCAACAGAACATTTATTTTTCAAAGATTTAAAATTTTACTAATTTCACAAGAGGTTGTTAAATGAAACTTAATCTGACTAAAATTTTCAAAACAGACTCTTCCATGTACTGTCTGGCTTTTTCTTTTGAAGTGTTCTCACCAATTTTTTCTCCTACACTTAAGAAATGGTTGTTAAATGCATTAGCTGCTTGTGTGCTGTTAGTAATACTACCTATCCCAGCGGTTACTTTTCCTGTCTCCCTTCCAACAACATTTCATATTGATTTGATTTTATTGCTGGAGTTGTTAATTTATTCTCTAACATACATATTTCTTGGTTTCCTTACAACATTTCTCAGTATGTTACAATAATTTTTATGGTGTAAAACTACTTCTTGATCTTTACTAGTTCTTGCTGTCTCATAAAGTTTTCTTTTGCTTTCTGAAGGCACTTTAATACCTGTAGTAATCCAAGGTTTCTTTGAAAAGTGGGTTTTATTTGGGAAACAATGTTCAAGAAGGGATATAAATTTATCAAGAAATATGTTGCATTCATCATTAGCATTTGGCTCATTATATACATCTCCCCAATTAACATTTCCTAAGCTTTCTTTGATGTGCACTATAGATACCGGGTTGAGCAACCTAACACTTTTATTTAATGGTTTCCGAACTGCGCACACTGTTAGGTTTTGTAAGTTAATCATTTGTGCATCATGGTCCGACAATCCATTTACCACAGGGAAAGCACGTGTTTGTTTTACATCCTCTTTCTGTACAAATACATTATCTGTTAGCGTTGTACTGTCTTGAGCTGTACGTGTAGGGAAATTGATCACTGATTCTAAGTTATGTGTTGTTAAAAACACTTCTAGTTCACTTTTCCTCTCAGCATAATTTAGAAAGTTTACATTGAAATCACTACAGATTAATAACTTCTTCATTTTGTCTGACAGACAGCATAATGGAAGTCAAACTCTTTCATGCATAGCTCCCAGTCTCCTAAAGGGGACCTGTATGCTGTTGCTAATGTCAATTCTACATTATGTAGCTGAAGTTCGCTTGCACAAACTCAAAGTGCTGATCAACACAAAATTTTTTACCTGTACAGTTTTGCATTTATACCCTTATTTAATGAAAATGGCTTCTCCTCCTTTATCCATCCTTGATCTGCAAGTGTAAGATGCTATATTATACCCACTTATACTGACACTATCCATGCCCACAGTTACATGGCGTTCAGACAGACGAAGTATATTGAGCTCATTCTTATTTTTGAGATCATCTAAATACACCAATAGCTCATCTACTTTATTTCTTATTCCCCTGATATTTTGATGAAGTAAGTTGATACTGCCCTTAGTTTTACTTCTATTTACTATACATGAAGTTTCTTTTATGCTATTTATCTTGATTGTCATCTGTCTGGACTTTGGCTTTAACCTAAAAAATCTGTCTGCCCGGACTTATTAACCACAGGGTTCACCCCTTGTGTGACTGTGGACCCCCTTACAGTTTCTGCTAATAGAGAAGCTAACTTATTTTTCCCCATTTTATTTTTCCCCATCCTTGCACTGTCCATAAATCACACAAAGGATAGGCAAGACACCCTATCAACTCAATATCGATGGAACCAAATGCAATGGACACTACACTTTTGAAGTTGCGTGTACTTTCAGCTTTTTATTTCTGCATGGTCAAAAATATACTACTAACACTCCAGTTGGGAGAAATCACCACCAATAGAGTAAGTAATGGGATGGTGACAGTTTCATGCTAGACTATCACAGATTATAGCAGTGCACAGGTGAACCACACTTTATCATATCACTCTCCCATTCAGTGATGACCAATAACAATAAAATGTGAGTTATCATACAAATCACAACCATATCTTATGTGCACACAAGCTGTTGCCACATACTTGTAAGACTGCTTAAAGCACGTCTATGTGCACAAAGTTTATAAGTGGTGCAAGGACACAACGACTGTGTGCTCAGAGAACAGAAAAAGATCATCTGGAATAATGAACCATGGTACTTGTTGAAATACATTGAGGCAAGATATCAGTTCATCCAAATCATATGTACAATTTCATCCTGATTGCCAAAAGACCTTTGTTAATGAAGGAGGTGGGTGTATTCCCATCTGTGGGATCTTCAGTTTGAATGAAGATGGGTGTCTTATGCATTAACCAACATCTGCCATCTACAAATGATACAGAAAACAACTTTCAAACCATGTCCATGTTTTTCTTAACTTGCAGTATCCCAATGGTGATGTTACCAACTCATATACAAGAAATACTCCACTGCCTCACTCCCAAATGGTGTCATTATGTTCAGAAAAACGCTATACAGACATGATTGCAGTCCTTCAGGCTACGTGACTTATGTAGGCCTAGTGTTTGATATTTGATCGTACTGAGCAAGACTGATCTTTGAGCAATTTCCAGGACTGATTAGAGGTGTAGTGGATCACAATTGTTCCCCAATGATTTTGGTGTAGTGTGAAATCTATGACACGTCGTATTTCTATTGTTGTAATGGTGAAAGGGGTTACTCACTACTATTAAGTAGCAACGCATCATGCAATTGATTCCACTGGACTGAAGAGTGGATGAGTGTTTGATGCAAACAATAAAAGATTCATGGCAGAATATACTAAATGCGACAAAACTGTCTGGAAATGTGTCTGAGAGGATGCAGTGAAAATTTGGTAAGAGGAACTATAGGAGTACTACGAAAACACAATACAGTGTTATGGAGGATAGGCATCATTTATAATCAGTGTAATAGGAAGACAACACAACAACAGCAGAGATAACGTTTTACGGAATGTTTCTTTAAATTTTGTGGTATTTAATAGTAGTAGTAGTAATAGTAGTAGTGGTAGTAGTAGTATTATTTATCCATAGATCTCTTTTACATTGGTGTTGGACGTGTCTTGGTATTACAGTTTAAGAACAACAAAAACAAGGTAATTCACATATATAGACATTTACAAGCTACATGATGAAGCTGGGACTGTGACGTTATAGTAGGAACCATCCCAGCATTTCCCTGAAGTAATCTGGGGAAACCATGGAAAACATAATTCATGATGACTGCATGAAAACAGGAACCCTTACCCTACTGAATACCAAACCACTCTATTAAAAAGACAACCAACTCATTTGGTTTACCCCTAGTGTAAAATACAGGTTTAAAAATAAGTTATTTTGTAATCATAAAAGGCTAATGCAACACTGTTCATTCACTTATCACTCCCAGTCACTGCACACACTATATGCAGATAGTTTAATAACACTACACACACTATCAGCTGCCATCAGGACCATTTTGTGCACCACCAATTCCCAATTGCTATCCTAAAAAGCTGAGTCAGCATACCTCTGTAACAAGTGAGATGTTCAGCTCGGAAAGAGGATGAGATCTTAGTATTATACATTGCGTAGCTTTTGGTGTAAGTTTTCCCTGAAAAGGAAAAATTTGTTACCAGACTGAGGATTTTTTAGTAGGGTGGATGCCGCTTGTTATCGCTGATGAAGAGTCGTTGATAGATGTAGAATTACTTTCAGGTATGCCTCAGGAAAGTGTATTGGAACCATTTCTGTTCTTATTGCATATTAAAGATGTTGCCGACAATATTATTAATCACCTCAGACTTTTTGTAAGATGATGCAGTTTGTTGTCACAAAGTATTGTCTTTCAAAAACTTATCACATTTTCAGTCATATCTTGGTAAGACTTCAAAGTGTACAAAGATTATCAACTTGCTTTAAATGTTCAGATGTGTAAAATTTTGCTCTTCACAAAGGGAAAAAAATTTAATATCTGATGACTATAGTCTCAGTGAGTCACAGTTGCAATCAGTCAACTCATACAAACACCTGAGTTTTACGGTTTGTTGGGATGTGAAATGATTTGGTCATATAGGCTCCATCACACATACTACGGGTGGCAAACTTTGATTTATAGGTAGAATACTATGGAAATGCTATAACTCAACAAAACACTTATAGAGCATATCTTAGAATATCATTTAAGTGCGAGGGATCCACACCAAATATGGCCAACATGGGAAATTGAACATATACAAAGAAGGGCAGCGTGAGATGACAGAGGTTCATTTGACCCACAGGAGGGATGGTGAAAAAACTGTACAGACTCAATCTGTCTTGAGGAAGTCTACTTACAAATTTTGAATGAAACAGTTTCAATTGAAGAATCAGGTAATGTACAACAACCCCCTAAATAACGCTCGTGTAGGGATTTTGAGGACAAGATGTTTGTGTAGAAATAATTCCAAATGGCAGGTGTGTAAAGCTTTTTGAGGTACGTGAATTTACACACACACACACACACACACACACACACACACACACACACACACACACACACTCAAGACAGACATCGTATCATATACTCTGCATCACACAGCAGTTGTTGTTCTTCACCTAAGCTTACTTTGACAGCTTGCTAGGTTTAGTTTAATTCAGTTTAATTTATTTTTATCCATGGATCATATTTTACAATGATGTTAGACATACCATGTTGCTAGTTTCATACAGAATAAACACAATGGCTTACAAATTTATCACTCACATATTAAAACAAAATATTTGAGTATTGCTAATGATAACAAATAATCAGCAGTAGCCAGCTATTGTAGATACTACAGCAAAAAATTCTTTGCAACACACAGTAATGATTAATGCTAACAGCCTGCATTAATTTACACAAAAATGTTGCATACATAACAAAAGTTAACAAAGTTATATATTTATGGCATACTACAGAAAATACTACACAAATTATAAACAATTTTTAAGTCATATATATACCCTTTTCACAGACAGTATTTAGACATTTATATGTACTGAAAACTTTTGAAAATTAAATTTGCACTAATACACAGAATTGGGAACACAATTTTCCACTTCATCTATACATTCTCTTCTGTATTTTCAGCATTAACTTTGTCTTACTTTTTCCTTCCGTCATTAAGTTAGTTGTCACATGAAAAAAGAAGTATTTTGTTCTACTCCTAATTTTAAATTTACCTTAGTTCTATGAATTTGCCTGCTAGGAGTCATTCAGCTTACACCAGCAATCAGATTTGTCTTTTGAAGGTGCTCCCTCCCTTTATGCTCTCTATGATAAGTGACAGTATCTTATTTGATAAGCTGCTTGTATATGTAGGCTCCCGACCTGTCCTTTTCAGCCTTTTGCTGCAGATACATTTTCTTGTGTTGCGGTCATGGAAATGTACAAAACAGTTTACTATTCAAAGAAGTGTTGTCTCATATATGTAACTCACTACAGTTAATATTTTAAATTTTTTTGCAGGATTCCCTTGATGTTAGTGTTACTTTGCATCAGATGGCTTTCCCGTGGAGTTTTAAAGATATCTGACTGCGTACATCTGCTACTCCTCCCCATACTGGTATGCAATACAGTATGTGTGGGAAAATATGTCTATAGTACAAGTTTAACAAGGTTTCTTGTCCACTGTATAGGAGATTTTCTTCTTCAAGAATATATTTACACTTTTTTCAGCAGATCTTATTTGTCAAGTCTGCTACATTAGAAATTTGTTCACCTCTATTGCCTGAAACCTATTGCAGTCAACTTCATCCAAGTCTGTAACACTCGTGCTCAGAATAAACTTCTCTGATCTATTAGTTCTGTTCATTTCAAATTTTGAACATGTTGTTTTCTTCCCATTGTTCAATATATCATT